>NW_027187761.1:0-63961 GCF_041381155.1 Argopecten irradians
GATCAGAGCCAAATTTTATACAAGTTCTGTTCCCCTTCCCCCAAGGATGTTTGTGGCCAAATTTAGTTACATTCCATTCAGAACTCTATGACAAGTAGCGATTTAAAGGATTTACCTCTACTTCCCCTAAAGGGCCCTGCCCCTCCTGCCCCGGGGGACCAGAGCCAAAATTTATACAAGTTCTGTTCCCCTTCCCCCAAGGATGTTTGTGGCCAAATTTAGTTACATTCCATTCAGAACTCTATGACTAGTAGCGATTTAAAGGATTTACCTCTATTTCCCCCTATTGGGCCCCGCCCCTCCTGCCCCCCAGGGGAACCAGAGTCAAAATTTATACAAGTTCTGTTCCCCTTCCCCCAAGGATGTTTGTGGCCGAATTTGGTTACAATTCATGTAGAACTCTATGACTAGTAGCGATTTAAAGGATTTACCTCTATTACCCCTATTGGGCCCCGCCCCTCCTGCCCCCGGGGGACCAGAGCCAAAATTTATACAAGTTCTGTTCCCCTTCCCCCAAGGATGTTTGTGGCCAAATTTAGTTACATTCCATTCAGAACTCTATGACTAGTAGCGATTTAAAGGATTTACCTCTATTTCCCCTATTGGGCCCCGCCCCTCCTGCCCCCAGGGGAACCAGAGTCAAAATTTATACAAGTTCTGTTCCCCTTCCCCCAAGGATGTTTGTGGCCGAATTTGGTTACAATTCATGTAGAACTCTATGACTAGTAGCGATTCAAAGGATTTACCTCTATTACCCCTATTGGGCCCCGCCCCTCCTGCCCCCGGGGGGTCAGAGCCAAAATTTATACAAGTTCTGTTCCCCTTCCCCAAAGGATGTTTGTGGCCAAATTTGGTTACATTCCATTCAGAGCTCTATGACAAGTAGCGATTTAAAGGATTTACCTCTATTACCCCTATTGGGCCTCGCCCCTCCTGCCCCCGGGGGGTCAGAGCCAAAATTTATACAAGTTCTGTTCCCCTTCCCCCAAGGATGTTTCTGGCCAAATTTGGTTACAATCCATGCAGAACTCTAGGACAAGTAGCGATTTATAGGATTTACCTCTATTACCCCTATTGGGCCCCGCCCATCCTGCCCCCTGGGGGTCAGAGCCAAAATTTATACAAGTTCTGTTCCCCTTCCCCCAAGGATGTTTCTGGCCAAATTTGGTTACAATCCATGCAGAATTCTAGGACAAGTAGCGATTTATAGGATTTACCTCTATTACCCCTATTGGGCCCCGCTCCTCCTGCCCCCTGGGGGTCAGAGCCAAAATTAATACAAGTTCTGTTCCCCTTCCCCCAAGGATGTTTCTGGCCAAATTTGGTTACAATCCATCCAGAACTCTATGACTAGTAGCGATTTAAAGGAAATGTTGACGGACGGACGGACGACGGACGCCGCGCCATGACATAAGCTCACCGGCCCTTCGGGCCAGGTGAGCTAAAAATCAATTACCTATTCATAACTTTTTCACAACATGGAATTCTTTCTGTGAAGAAAAAAAGGTGACGGCCTGACAAATATAAGGTACAAATATACAATTATATAAATAAAACAAGAGGCCCAGAGGGCCTGTATCGCTCACCTGGTTTGTAATGCCAAGTCATGTTCTGAATACAGGTTCATTGTTTCTTTTCTGAAGGAATTTGAATATTTACCTCCGATTTCCCATATTGGGCCACACCTCTCCTGCCCCTGGGGGGTAAGAGCCAAAATTTATACAAGTTCTGTTTCCCTTCCAAAAAGGATGTTTGTGGCCAAATTTGGTTACAATCCATGCAGAACTCTAGGACAAGTAGCGATTTATAGGATTTACCTCTATTTCCCCTATTGGGCCCCGCCCCTCCTGCCCCCGGGGGGTCAGAGCCAAAATTTATACAAGCTCTGTTCCCCTTCCCCCAAGGATGTTTGTGGCCAAATTTGGTTACAATCCATGCAGAACTCTAGGACAAGTAGCGATTTATAGGATTTACCTCTATTTCCCCTATTGGGCCCCGCCCCTCCTGCCCCCGGGGGGGTCAGAGCCAAAATTTATACAAGTTCTGTTCCCCCTCCCCCAAGGATGTTTGTGGCCAAATTTGGTTACAATCCATGCAGAACTCTATGACTAGTAGCGATTTAAAGGATTTACCTCTATTTCCCCTATTGGGCCCCGCCCCTCCTGCCCCCGGGGGGTCAGAGCCAAAATTTATACAAGTTCTGTTCCCCCTTCCCCCAAGGATGTTTGTGGCCAAATTTGGTTACAATCCATGCAGAACTCTATGACTAGTAGCGATTTAAAGGATTTACCTCTATTTCCCCTATTGGGCCCCGCCCCTCCTGCCCCCGGGGGGTCAGAGCCAAAATTTATACAAGTTCTGTTCCCCTTCCCCCAAGGATGTTTGTGGCCAAATTTGGTTACAATCCATGCAGAACTCTATGACTAGTAGCGATTTAAAGGATTTACCTCTATTTCCCCTATTGGGCCCCGCCCCTCCTGCCCCAGGGGGGTCAGAGCCAAAATTTATACAAGTTCTGTTCCCCCTCCCCCAAGGATGTTTGTGGCCAAATTTGGTTACAATCCATGCAGAACTCTATGACTAGTAGCCATTTAAAGGAATTGTTGACGGACAGACGACGGACGGACGGACGGACGGACGACGGACGACGGACGCCGCGCCATGACATAAGCTCACCGGCCCTTCGGGCCAGGTGAGCTAAAAATATAAATGTCTGTAACCTCGGAAACAATAAGAAACAATTTCAAAATCGGAATTTGAAAGTATGAATGTATTTACTTTTGTCAAAGTATCGATTGTGTAGCAGGGATGTACGTATCTGTTATTGTTTTTATTAGTCGCCATACTGTGTTTGTACCTTTGAGGACCCGGATGTAAACTTTCTGTGACGTCACGCCATCTTTTCTGAAATCTCCTATAGTAGTGGTGGGAATCGGATAGAATTTCATTATCGATTAATCGGGATAATCGGATGGCCTCTTCTGATCGATTTTGTTTGTTTGTTTGTTTGAGTTTTACGGCCCATCGACAACTAAGGTCATTTAGGGCCAAACTACAAGTCATGCATTAATATCAGGATAAAAGTTCAGGGTAAGAAAAATCAAGTAAGGACTAAAACACAGATTGTAAACGCAATTGAAAAACAAGAGGCCCAGAGGGCCTGTATCGCTCACCTGGTTTGTAATGCCAAGTAATGTTCTGAATATAAGTTCATTGTTTCTTTTCTGAAGAAATTTGGATATTTACCTCTAATTCCCCTATTGGGTCCCACTCTTTCTCCTCCAGGGGGGTCAAAGCCAAAATTTATACAAATTCTGTTAACCCCAAGGATGTATCTGGCCAAATTTGGTTACAATCCATGCAGAACTCTAAAGACAAATAGAATTTTTAGGATTTACCTCTATTTCCCCTATTGGGACCCGCCCTTCCTGCCCCCGGGGGGGTCAATGCCAAAATTTATACAAGTTCTGTTCCCCTTTCCCCAAGGATGTTTCTGGCCAAATTTGGTTACAATCCATGCAGAACTCTAGGACAAGTAGCAATTTATAGGATTTACCTCTATTTCCCCAATTGGGCCCCATCCCTCCTGCCCCAAGGGGGTCAGAGCCAAAATTTATACAAGTTCTGTTCCCCTTCCCCAAAGGATGTTTCTGGCCAAATTTGGTTACAATCCATGCAGAACTCTAGGACAAGTAGCAATTTATAGGATTTACCTCTATTTCCCCAATTGGGCCCCATACCTCCTGCCCATGGGGGGGTCAGAGCCAAAATTTATACAAGTTCTGTTCCCCTTCCCCCAAGGATGTTTCTGGCCAAATTTGGTTACAATCCATGCAGAACTCTAGGACAAGTAGCGATTTATAGGATTTACCTCTATTTCCCCAATTGGGCCCCATACCTCCTGCCCATGGGGGGTCAGAGCCAAAATTTATACAAGTTCTGTTCCCCTTCCCCCAAGGATGTTTCTGGCCAAATTTGGTTACAATCCATGCAGAACTCTAGGACAAGTAGCGATTTATAGGATTTACCTCTATTTCCCCTATTGGGCCCCGCCCCTCCTGCCCCAAGGGGTTCAGAGCCAAATTTTATACAAGTTCTGTTCCCCTTCCCCCAAGGATGTTTGTGGCCAAATTTGGTTACAATCCATGCAGAACTCTAGGACAAGTAGCGATTTATAGGATTTACCTCTATTTCCCCTATTGGGCCCCGCCCCTCCTGCCCCAAGGGGGTCAGAGCCAAAATTTATACAAGTTCTGTTCCCCTTCCCCCAAGGATGTTTCTGGCCAAATTTGGTTACAATCCATGCAGAACTCTAGGACAAGTAGCGATTTATAGGATTTACCTCTATTACCCCTATTGGGCCCCGCCCCTCCTGCCCCCTGGGGGTCAGAGCCAAAATTTATACAAGTTCTGTTCCCCTTCCCCCAAGGATGTTTCTGGCCAAATTTGGTTACAATCCATGCAGAACTCTAGGACAAGTAGCGATTTATAGGATTTACCTCTATTACCCCTATTGGGCCCCGCCCCTCCTGCCCCCAGGGGGTCAGAGCCAAAATTTATACAAGTTCTGTTCCCCTTCCCCCAAGGATGTTTCTGGCCAAATTTGGTTACAATCCATGCAGAACTCTAGGACAAGTAGCGATTTATAGGATTTACCTCTATTACCCCTATTGGGCCCCGCCCCTCCTGCCCCCTGGGGGTCAGAGCCAAAATTTATACAAGTTCTGTTCCCCTTCCCCCAAGGATGTTTCTGGCCAAATTTGGTTACAATCCATCCAGAACTCTATGACTAGTAGCGATTTAAAGGAAATGTTGACGGACGGACGACGGACGGACGACGACGACGGACGGACGGACGGACGGACGGACGACGGACGCCGCGCCATGACATAAGCTCACCGGCCCTTCGGGCCAGGTGAGCTAAAAAACAATTGCATGGGATAAAATAAATTTGGCTAAAACACATGAGAAAACTCATGCACAATGTTGATGAAACGATGAAATGTTGAGTTGATACGATGTATGATGAGAAAACGTTCATATTTTGCTTAAAATACCGATCTCTTTGAGATAATTAAAAATACGATTATGTCTCACGGCATGAAACAAAGTGTACATGTCGGAGACATCGTAGTATTTATCTCGTATGTGTTTAAAATCAATACAATGCAATAAAATATGCTCCACTGTGAGAGGAGAATCACATGCATGGCATGTAGGAGGATCCTCCCCTCTCAATAGATAGGAATGTGTAAAATATGTGTGTCCAGTTCGGAGCCGAGAGAGAACAACTTCCTCTCTGCGGTCTCTCCGACTGGACAGTTTAGGATTAAGTGTAGGTTGAATTTTAAACAGTTTATTGTTTGTTTCAGTAGACCACCTTTGTTGCCAATGGTGTTTGATGGCTGACTGAATTGAAGGTTTGATGTCGGTGTATGGTAGTTTCAAATCTGTTTGTGCTAGGCGAAGAGCAGTCTTAGCTGCTTTATCAGCCTGTTCATTCCCCTTTATACCCACATGACTGGGAATCCAGAGATAAGTAATTTGAGTTTTAGAAGATAATCGAAATGTTCGGATTAAAAGATTTTGGATTAGAGTATTTCTAGGACTTCTTGATTTCAAAGCCTGAAGAACCGAAAGAGAGTCTGAACAGATGATTGCCTTTTCAATGCGGTGTTCTTCGATATGGTCAAAGCGCCAGACCGATAGCACATGCTTCCGCAGAGAAAATGGAGGCAGTATCCGGGAGTCGGATAGAGGAACAGTGATTAGATGTACAGCATGCTGCCGCAACATTATCACCATCTTTTGATCCGTCAGTGTAGATCTGAACATGGTCAGGGAAAGCCCTAATGCACTCCCGAAAGGAGGATTTGTGTTCTTCGGGTAATGCACTGGATTTTGCCCTCTCATGTAGAGATAAATTGATATCAGGTGTTTGAATGAGCCATGGTGGTACATCCGATACGGTGTACTCGTCAATGGTGTCGAAAGTTTATATTAAGTTCCAGCAAAAATTTTTGAAATTCTGATGCCAAATGTTGGTATGAGCTTTTGATTTTGTGTAAATATTTCTTGATGTTGTGGATTGAATACAAGGTTAAATGCAGGATTTTTGGGGTTGGATTTCAGTTGAGCAGCATACTGTAAGGATAATTTCTTTCGTCGATCGTCTAGAGATGGCTCATTAGCTTCCACATGGAGACTCTTCACAGGTGTTTGTTTCGAAAAGCTCCGAAGTGCGAGACGCAGTCCCTGATTCTGTATAGGGTCAAGCATCTGTAGATAGGAGCTGCGAGCCGATCCATAGACAATAGAGCCGTAGTTCAAGTTTTGATCTAATAAGTGCCCGAATAGATATGTAGAAGCATTTCACGGTCTGCAACCCCAATCAGAATGGGAAAGAACTCGTAGAATGTTCAGCGCCTTCGAGCACTTATCCTTCAGATGTTTGATATGTGGAACAAAGGACAGTTTCGAATCAAATATTAGTCCAAGAAATTTAGTTTGTTCAAACTACTGGAATTTTAATTCCATTGAGTGTGAGGTCAGGATCATTGTGTGGTTTTCGTTTTTGACAGAAGTGCATACAGACAGTTTTTGATCTTGAAAATCTAAAGCCATTTTCGTCAGCCCAATTTTTGTAATTTGCCTAAACATTGTTGTAGTTGCCGTTCTATAGTGTGCATGTTTTTTGATCTGTAACAGATCAAGAAATCATCCACAAATAGAGACCCTTCCGTAGATTGGCCAAGACATTTGGTTATGCTGTTAATTTTTAGTCCAAAAAGTGTGACGGACAAGATACCACCCTGAGGGACGCCCATCTCCTGTGTTTCTTTTTCTGAATAAGTTGAACCCGTTCGAACTTTGAAATGCCTGTCAGATATAAAATTTGATATAAACTTTTGCAAATTACCACGTATACCGATATCATGGAGATCGTTCATGATTCCATATTGCCAAGTTGTGTCGTATGCCTTTTCAAGGTCAAAGAATACGGCCACAAGATGTTCTTTCTTGGCAAATGCTTCTCGTATAAATGTGTTTCTAGTCTAACTAAGTGGTCTACCGTTCCCCTGCGGTTTCTAAAGCCGCTTTGCAAAGGACTTAAAATATTGTTTGATTCCAGGAACCAAACTAATCTGGTATTTATCATAACGTTCTAGAGTTTTACAATACAACTCGTCAATGAAATAGGACGATGTAGTTATTGGCATCGGTTAGCATCTTTCCCGGGCTTCGGAAGGGGTATAATAGTAGATTCCTTCCAAGACTCGGGAATTTTGCCAGAAGAGTAAACTTGATTAAATATAGTTTAAAAGACATTTTTAGTGAAGAGTCCTGGTAAATTGTTTTAAAAACATATATGGAATTTCGTGCTGGTCCAGAGCTGCCGAGTCCTTTGATTTTCTCAAGGGACTCGAGCTAAATTCTGGTAACTCGAAAGGCCTAATTGTAACTTTCACTATGGTGAGGATTTAAAATTAAGACGTCTCTTTTCCTTTTCCTTTTTAAATTTTTTGAAATCTTTTGGAATGATTTTTGATGGATGAATTGTTATCCTTCAGATCGATTATAATCGGAATTAGTTTGATCTAAATAATATGATGAACAACATGTTAAGTTTCTTATTTAAACATAAGAAAACAATTGTTTTAAATCTAGAAATAAAAGACATGTTCAAATGTTTAAAGGTTTTTGTTTTTATTAAAACTGATAAAACCAGATAGGGAATGTAGAATTACTAGAAAGTGTATTCCTCATGACTAGATTCAATGAAATAAACTAAACACTTTTGATCAGTATTATACAGTAAGTTTAACTTTTAACATTTAACTCTTACAATTCTGAACAATAATATTTGGTTCAAACATAACTATTTAGCTACATGCCCTCATGACTAAATGATCATTTTTACTTCACAGTAGTATGGATTATCTAACTGAATCTTTCAAAAACATTCAGGTCACAAACTCTGAAAGTTAACTTTAAAGTTCCAATAATCGTAGAGAAGAATGTAGAATGGTTTAAAGAGTACAGATTTCAATAAATCACCTTAAACACTGTTGATCAGGTATCGTTACTTGACAGTAACTTCGAGTAAGTAATGTAACATTAATATTCACCTATATTCCATTTCATGGTTTTTGTTAAGGAATATTAGTCTTATCCGCGTGATCTGTAGACCTCCTTGCACGTTGTTATTTACTAGAGTAAAACCACGGCCAGGATGAAGACACAGTTCAGACCAGACGGTAATCCGATGATGCAGGGAATAGCAATTTTTTTTCTGGCTTTCACACCTTATTCTTGGAAACAACTTTGTCATTAACTTCTTCCTACCTATCCAACCTTTGTGGGGGGACCCTTCTGGTGAAGGCTGCGAAGTGAAATGGATATATTCCTGTTCAATCTCGTGTTACTTTAGGAATCTGACTTAGTCCTGTGCACAACCCACATCATCCAGCTCAGGACTCCATGTCATCCACGTTTTATCTTCGTTCTGGGTAATCAGCATCATCTTCTTATTGTTCTTTCTCTAGCTGAGCTGGTAACTGTGGAAGGTCAGGCATTTCCCTTGGCCTCTGTATCATCTTTCTCCTTAATTATCATTGTTATTTGTTCATTCTGTGAAAGACTTGTCATTTCTTCTCTGAGCAGTTTTCTAGCTCTATCTTGTTCCTCATTGTTTAAACATTGCATATCCTCTGTGCATGGATTCATTACACTGGCTAAAAGAATAAGATCTGCATCCTTACTCCTTTTCTTTACTTGATCAGCTAGTTAACCTTTGAGTTTCTATAATCACTGGACAGTCATCTTCCTTAACAGTTGTGAAAGATTTCAGCTTCAATAAAGTTGGAATAAGTTTTAGGGAGTGTTGGCACATTTTCTGCATAATGTACACTTGTGGCAATGTTCGAGCAATTTTTCAGACTAAAATCGATTTTTTTGTTGCATCAAAGTTTTATCTTGTACCAGTCTCAAGCTCGTCTGACATGAACGGGTTGTGTGCACTTTACAAATGTACCATAATATTTGTCGTGTTTCCTAAACAAGAGCCCCAGAGGGCCTGTATCGCTCACCTGGTTTGTAATGCTATGTAATGTTCTGAATATAAGTTCATTGTTTCTTTTCTAAAGGAATTTGAATATTTACCTCTAATTCCCCTATTGGGCCCCACTCTTTCTGCTCCAGGGGGTCAAAGCCAAAATGTATACGAATTCTGTTAACCTCAAGGATGTTTCTGGCCAAATTTGGCTACAATTCATGCAGAACTCTAAGACAAGTAGCGATTTTTTAGGATTTACCTCTATTTCCCCTATTGGGCCCCGCCCCTCCTGCCCCCAGGGGGGTCAGAGCCAAAATTTATACAAGTTTTGTTTCCCTTCCCTAAAGGATGTTTGTGGCCAAATTTGGTTACAATCAATGCAGAACTCTAGGACAAGTAGCGATTTATAGGATTTACCTCATATTTCCCCTATTGGGCCCCGCCCCTCCTGCCCCCAAAGGGGTCAGAGCCAAAAATTTATATAAGTTTTGTTTCCCTTCCCCAAAGGATGTTTGTGGCCAAATATGGTTACAATCAATGCAGAACTCTAGGACAAGTAGCGATTTATAGGATTTTACCTCTATTTCCCCTATTGGGCCCGCCCCTCCTACCCCCGGGGGTCAGAGCCAAAATTTATACAAGTTCTGTTCCCCTTCCCCAAAGGATGTTTCTGGCCAAATTTGGTTACAATCCATGCAGAACTCTAGGACAAGTAGCGATTTATAGGATTTACCTCTATTACCCCTATTGGGCCCCGCCCCTTCCTGCCCCAGGGGGGTCAGGGTCACCATTTATGCAAAATCTGATCCCCTTCCCTAAGGATGTTTCTGGCCAAATTTGGTTGCAATCCATGCAGAACTCTAGGACAAGTAGCGTTTTATAGGATTTACCTCTATTACCCCTATTGGGCCCCAGGAGGGTCAGGGTCACCATTTATGCAAAATCTGATCCCCTTCCCCTAAGGAAGTTTCTGGCCAAATTTGGTTGCAATCCATGCAGAACTCTAGGACAAGTAGCGATTTATAGGATTTACCTCTATTTCCCCTATTGGGCCCCGCCCCTCCTGCCCAGGGGGGTCAGGGTCACCATTTTATGCAAAATCTGATCCCCTTCCCCTAAGGAAGTTTCTGGCCAAATTTGGTTACAATCCATGCAGAACTCTAGGACTAGTAGCGATTTATAGGATTTACCTCTATTACCCCTATTGGGCCACGCCCCTCCTGCCCCAGGGTTTGTTTTGTTTTGTTTTGTTTGATTAAATTTAACGTCCTATAAACAGCTATGGTCATATAAGAGACGGCCTCCCATGTATGCGGTGTGTTGCGTGTATGTTTGTGCGGAGGTGAGTGTACTGCGGGAGACTGCGGGTATGTTCGTGATTGTGTCTTCTTGTAATAGTGGAACTGTTGCCCCTTATTTATAGTGCTAATATCACTGAAGCATGCCGCCGAAGACACCAAGCAACACACTCCCACCCGGTCACATTATACTGACAACGGGCGAGACTCAGTCGTCCCACTCACCTGTATTGCTGAACGCTTAAGCAGGAGCGCAGAAACTACCACTTTTTATAGACTATGCGTGTGTCTCGGCCAGGGGACAGAACCCATAGCCTTCCTCACAGGAGCGAACGCTCAACTCAAGGCCAAAAGTGAGGGCGGTGCCAAGGGAAGGCATTAGGAAAGATAAAGTCAGTTAGGAAGAAGAGAAAAGATAAGATCCTAAATTTAGTCGCCTTTTACGATCATGCAATAGGGGCAGCAGGTACAATTCTAACGCCCTACCTGCAGGGCTGTGCCCCAGGGGGGTCAGGGTCACCATTTATGCAAAATCTGATCCCCTTCCCCGAAGGAAGTTTCTGGCCAAATTTGGTTGCAATCCATGCAGGACTCTAGGACAAGTAGCATTTTATAGGATTTACCTCTATTACCCCTATTGGGCCCCGCCCCTCCTGCCCCAGGGGGGTCAGGGTCACCATTTATGCAAAATCTGATCCCCTTCCCCTAAGGAAGTTTCTGACCAAATTTGGTTACAATCCATCCAGAATTCTAGGACAAGTAGCGATTTTAAAGGAAATGTTGACGGACGGACGACGGACGGACGGACGACGGACGCCGCACCATGGCAATAGCTCACCGGCCCTTTGGGCCAGGTGAGCTAAAAAATAAAATATAAACAACGTCATTTGTTTTTTTATACAATAACAATGCAATCAAAGCAATGATTCTTAAATTCCCAACACTAGTTTAAACGAAAACCAAATTTCAACAACGTGTAACAGTAAGTCCTGACGCACGGACGATTTGACATCAACTTACCTTTATTCGCATATTAAGACACACACGGCACACTGCCGATTTCATATCCAAATTCTCCTTATTTAGAGGGCCATCTTTATTTTTTTTTAAACCCGAAATATCGCCACACTCGCGAGGAGCTGGCTCCTGGGTGATTATACAGCTTGTCGTCCATTTGTTGTACAGCGTCTGGGTCACTTGTACGCTTTACAGGTATGCATGTAAGGTCAAACGTTTACGCAACCCTATTAACTAACAAGAGATCCCAGAGGGATCTTGGCGCCCACCAAAGATTGATCTATGTCTGACAAATGAAAGAGGGATCTTTTCTTTGCTTTTCAAACTTACACTTCTTTTTTCTGCTTTTCAAACTTTAAACTATCAAAATCCAAGATGGTGGTCGCAAAATGCAATAGGCAGAACTAGGGTCCTAGAGGAACCTACATATGAAATTTGAGAACAATCCCTTCAATACTTTCTGAGAAATAGCGGTAACAAACTTTAACTATCAAAATCCAAGATGGCTACCGGTCAGCCATTTTGTTGACCGATCAGTCCCTAAATGCAATATGCACAACTGGGGTCCTAGGGGAACCTACATATGAAAATTGAGAAAGATTCCTTCAGTGCTTTCTGAGAAATAGCGGTAACAAACTTTAACTATCAAAATCCAAGATGGCTACCTGGCAGCCATCTTGTTGACTGATCAGTCCCAAAATGTAATATGCACAACAAGAGTCCTAGGGAAACCTACATATGAAATTTGAGAAAGATCCCTTCAGTACTTTTAGAGAAATAGCGGTAACAAGAATTGTTAACGGACGGACGGACGGACCACGGACGAAAGGCGATTTGAATAGCCCACCATCTGATGATGGTGGGCTAAAAAACTAAAAACAACGTCCGGTGTTGATTCCGGGAATACAGCATAAATTTCACTTATCGATTTAGTTTTTTGGTTTTTTTTGTTATCGATTGTCGCTTAGATTTGCTTTTATTACGATTATATATAGCAGACTCGATTGTTGTCAGTCGGCCCCCAATTGTCTCGTTTCATGGCGGAAATCCAAAGCTTTCCACGCGATTCTGGTTCCTTCGGATTAGAAAAACTTCTGGGATCATTCTTGTCGAATCTGACTTTTTTTGTGACGTCACGGCGAACAGCTCTTTACAGAAAACTCGGAAGCAACTCCGTTGTGAACAGTGACCATTCGCAAGGTCAAACAAAAAAATCTTAAATTTAGTCGCCTTTTACGATCATGAAATAGGGCCAGCAAGTACAATTCTAACGCTCTATCCTGCAGAGCAGTTGTAGTTTGATGTGTGTGACATGCCGCAAGTTGATCAGAATTCAGATACGTATTTTAACTATCTTTACTAGTCTCCTAAAACCCTTTCTACTTACCTGGTTACACGTATAGAGGATCTGATAAGGGGTCATGTTCGGATGACCTTTATACCACGTATATTTCAGATCATATACATTAAATGTATATGTTCTATATATTGATACGTTAATCGACAACGCCATTCTGTCCCAATACATTTGATTTTATTTTGGTCTTTGGGCGAGATGACTTCGAATACGAAATAATTCGGACAGCTTTTTCAAACGTATTCGTCCCCAATCAAGATTCTGGTAGCAGCAATTTGATTGGCCATTTTTCAATCTGAGTATAATACAGATCCTTATTATCACTACGTTGACAAGAGGATCTGACACTATGCCATTTGGTGTCACGTTCTGCTGACTTTGTAAATGGCCAATGAAATTGCTGCTGCCAGAATCATGACTGGGGACGAAATAGTTGGAAAAAAACTGCCACAATTAACTTCCTGTATATAGCCATCTCGCCCAGTGAGCACAACAAAGCTAAATGTTTAAGTATACTGGGACGAAATGGTGTTATCACTGGACATTACAATGTTTTAAAAAATGAAGAACACGTGGTAAAAAGGTCATTCGAACATGACCCCTGATGGAATGTTGTCAGGATCTGACAACGTTGTGAACGTAGTGGTTACAAGGATCTGTATTTCAATCGGATTGGCCATTTTTCAAAGGTCACTAGAACGTGACCCCTAATAAGATGTTTTCAATAACAATCCGATTAAACCTTATTAAGGGTCATGTCCTTTGGAACCTTTGCGACCTTTTGAAATAACCAATTACATTGTTGCTTGCAAAAATTTTACATTATTATGGGACGAAAAAGTTTGAAAAAAGCTGCCAGAATTATATTCGTGTATGTAGTCATCACGCCCAAAAAGCACAACTAAGCTCATCGAATATGTAAACTGGGGCGAAATGGACGTTTTAAATTGATATAGTGGTATACTATTTGTACAGTATGTATAATTGTTATTGCACTCTTTTAAGTCTTTAATTCAATGATCTGTTCATGTATCTTTGACCCAAATTCAGGGGAATTCCGTGAGAACAGGTCTTATCTATGGTGTGTTTGCTGTTTAGCAGTCACATTCATCAACCTAGTTGTCCTCATGATCAACCCGATGCTGACCGCTGGCCGGAGTACACGTGTAGTACACGTGGGCGGTGTTTATCAGTCAGTTGATCAGCCTTGTCTGTATGGAATCGGATCTTATATTTTGGGTTGTTGTAGCAACGGTTTCCCTAAATATGGTGTTCTGTCCGGACTTAAACTTATCGGTGATCACTTTAGGGTACTGGGTTGATGTGTCGGTATAAAAGGAGCTGCTTCTAAGGAAACTTTGGTCTTGACTAGGGGTTAATTAGGGAGCAGAGCCATGGTCGTGCACTGTAAACAGTGCAACACTTGTGGGGTCTCTGAACTACCATTTGGGTTTATACCTTGAGCTATGGCTAACAAGGGTTTGTGAGTGCTAGGGGATTGTCATGAGCTTAGGGCTTAGACATCCATTGGAAACCTAGTTCACACAGTGTAGTAGGGGCTCGTCAGGGGTTTAGGACTTAAACATCCATAGGAAACCTATTTACACAGTTATGTCTCTAAGAGTTGGGAACATTTGGTAGGTCGGTTGTCTCCCGTTAGGTGTTTTGTACTGTGTGTGGGAACACGTGGTCCTGTTGTATTAGGGTTTCATGGGAACACGTGGTCCTGTTGTATTAGGGTTTCACTACATATATGATGACTGTATGCTTATTTCTCTCACTGTAAGTTGTCTACATCCGGCACTATTGTAAATATATTCTTTATCAATTCTGTATTACCCTTGTGAGGAAGGCTCTGTTTTATCCCATGCAAACCTTTCTTTTTTATCAAATAAACGTTTACAATCTGTGTTTTAGTCCTTACCTGCCTTTTCTTACCCTGATCTTTTATGCTGATAATAATGCATGGCTTGTAGTTTGGCCCTAAATGACCTTAGTTGTCGATGGGCCGTAAAACTCAAACAAACAAACAAAAGGTCAATACTAGCCGCAATATATACCGCTCGGCTACATTTTGCAAGAGTTTTCTCATGTGTTTTAGCCAAAACTATTTTATCCTATGTACTTTTTTATTAAATCAACATTTACAATTTTGTTTTAGTTTTTGCTTGCCCTTTTTCTTATCCTGATCTTTTAGATACAGTCCTTGTTTATATCCTGGTACTAATGCCTGTCCTGTAGTTTGGCCCTAAATGACCTTAGTTGTCAATGGGCCGTAAAAAACTCAAAGAAACAAACCCACTCGGCTAGAGAGAGAACTTCTCTTTAGCTCGATCGGTTGAGAGTCAGACTGGTAATCCAGTGATCCCGAGTTCGATCCCTGGCAGAGGCTGTGATGACATTTATTTTTTGAAATCCTGCACACTGTTACATGGATTCAGAGAATAAAATACATATTATGAATATAGATAATTACACGTACGCTTTGATATACCTTGCAAGGTAATTTTACTGGTAAAACTGCTCGTTATTAGTTTTGCTGCATTTGTTTAATTTCATTTTTTTAACAGTAGAAAGGGGCCGCGGTGGCCGAGTGGTTAAGATGTCCCGACATATTACCACAAGCCCTCCACCTCTGGGAAGTGGGTTCGAATCCCATGTGGGGCAGTTGCCAGGTACTGACCGTTGGCCGGTGGTTTTTCTCCGGGTACTCCGGCTTTCCTCCACCAACAAACCTGGGCACGTCCTTACATGACCCTGGCTGTTAATAGGACGTAAAAATAAACAAACCAAATTAACAGTAAAAAACTTGTATTTTATCAATAAGTTGGAATTAAATGTGCAGCAATGGGAATATGCATGTACTCAAAAGGTATAAAATGATTATGTATACATATTGGATGTTCGTGAAGTACCTGTAAACAAGAGTCGAATGGATGTTACAAGGTCGTTCTATATCTCATCGTTAAGATTCTGTCACTTTTAATTCGATATTTAATGTTTTGTTTGATTGTTTTAATCATATCATCTTTATAATGATATGCATATAATACATATAATTACATGACTCGTTGGCTATTCATCTGCAGCAGATTCAAAATTGTTAGAGACGGGAGATTATATCAGGAGTATAGCGAGTGATTTAAAGAATGAATACCAGCACATATCAAGCATTATACGTCAATTTTCTACTTACATTGCCAATGAATTAGTACAACTTTATTGTTTTGGCATCAAAAGTATTATCCGGATGCATTCTTATTAGCTCACCTGGTCTGAAGGACCGTGGTGAGCTTATAGGATACCGCAGCATCCGGCGTCCGTCAACAATCGATTTCTTCTCCATAACCGCTGGTCGGATTTCAACAAAATTTGACTGGTAGCATCCGTATGGGCTACTTACTGAAAATTGTACAAAATGACGGGGCTGACACCCCAGGGGCCTGAGAGGCAGAGCCAAAAGAGACAAAGTAATTTATATGAAAATAGTAGTCTAATTGACCTTTTTGACCCTGCGTCTATTACCAGTAAAACTCAAACAAACAAATCAAGAAACTCGAAATGCCCAATATGATGAAATAAATATCAACCAAAATTTTCCGAGTTATCAGTTCTTTTGAACATATAATTTGCTGACTCTAAATATTAACAAATTAATACATTCTGGGGACAATCATATACCTGGAGAATTCGATTCACTCTATTGGACAAATATTGCACCGACAAATTATCTCAATATCAATACTTACTGAATGAAAATAATGTATATATCCAATTCTAAAAAATCGTGAGTTTTAGTTGAAAAAATAGTAATATTGGGGTAACGAACAATACCTTGAATCAAAACAAACAAACAATTGACATCGATGTACATACGAAAAAATGACCAGTATGCTCCTGCAAAAGGTGGTTTAACTCTGGTGGTTTGGCTATGTATTAACGTTGCAATGAATTTTTTTTTAATTAACGATTTCTTCCCTATTCTCCGACCGATCCTTAATTAAATGTCTTACACCAAAATTGAGATGGGGTTATTCCCTTTCCAATGGTGTCTTAAAATTTTCGATGGCATTTATGTGTCGATAGTTATCAACTTATCTGTATTTATACAATTCATTTTTTTTATTTAACAATTTCCTTCTTACTTTCCGACCGATCCTTAAATGCAATACACCAAAATGGAGATGGGATTATTCCCATTCAAAGAATTCTTCCAATTTTCACTGATAATTCTGTGTCTTTAGTTATCAACTTACCTGTATTTTTCATACTAAACCAGCGTGGCCGGTACATACATAATGCTGCTCGCGAAACCGTGACGCTCGGGGCTGTGCCTTAGGACCGACCGCTTTGAACCTTCCCAATCACCGCGGATCATGATGATCATGGCAGAACACCGTGATCACGAGGGATCGCGGTGACGCCGTTTTCAAGATTCTCGGTGGTGAATTAGGGTTATTTTATTTCTATGTGGGGTAATGCAGGGTTTGACAACAACCTCGCTTCCCTTCTTTGCTGTTGCCATTTCTGCCGACCATCTTTTGTTACTGCCTTGGCATTGTTTCTGTTTTCATTGTAATGTTAGGCATCAAAGTACAATCTAAAAACAATACAAACATATAAATACTCCATTGGACCAACCTTCAATGCCATATTATAAAAAATGTATGAACTGTTATGTCTAAAATGAGCAAAACATTTCGGATTCACAATATTGTGGTATACTTCTACTCCAGTGCTTGGTGAACAGGTGAGAGCTTCCATGTCCTGGAGGAAGTATGGACCCCGAGCAACTGATCGTAAAAGGCGACTAAATTTAGGATCTTATCTTTTCTCTTCTTCCTAATGTTACACCGGAGTTGACACCTGCAAGGAAAAGACAGAGACTCTTGAGTTTTTCATAAACGCTCGATTTATTCCATAGAACTGTCACATATATAACATACAAATTAACAATGTGTCCAATTATTAATGGCTTGTCTAGGTTGTATAAAATAATTAACATAACATTGTATGTAACCAACCATGGTGTGGTTAACCTGTAACAACGCAATGACTAGGTGAATATGAAACTGCGACCCGGTGACCAGATAATTTTACACTTTAATTTCAATTTTGTTTTGTTTCTTTTTCATGTTACTGCAAGTCTAAGGCTGTGAAGACAAGAGTCATCGATGAGATCAAGACGTGAAACGTTTGCCTGAACTTTTAATAATATATAAAAATGTCTTTGAAATAAAGTTACATAAAATTCAGTAATATTTGTATTATTTCATTGGTTTCTCAAAACCTGAAAAATTCGTGCTGGAAATGAAAGGTGAAATTTAAGTAAAATATTCTACAATTTTAAATCATACTATTGATTTTTTTAGGTCACCTGAGACAAAGTCTCAAGTGACCTATTCTAATCGCCTTTTTGTCCGTCGTCAGGCGTCGTTGTCGTCGTCGTATGTCCGTAAACAATTTTTATTTTTCGACTTCTTCTCCAAAACTGCTGAAGCAATTTCAATGAAATTAGATTTTAGCCTAATTGACCCCTGTGACATTGAAAGTAAGTCAAGGTCATTTATTTTCACAATTTTGATAGCTCTTCATCCCAGTATGCTACAGGCCAAATATGAGTACTTTGGGCCTTACGGTTATTGAGAAGAAGTTGTTTGAATGAAAAGTTTACGCACGGCGGACGACGACGGACGGTGCATGATGACTATAGGTCATCCTGACCCTTTGGGTCAGATGACCTAAAAAGGGCAACAGTTCCGTTATACAAGAAGACACAACATGAATATACCTCAATCTCCCAAAACATGCACCCAGAATAACATGCACGCAATACACCGCATACATGGGAGGCCATCCTTACATGACCATATTTGTTAATAGGACGTTAATTAATCAAACAAACATGCATACATAACAGTATAAAGGATGCATTTTTAAGGTATATCTTGTTTTTAATGACCAAGGTGAGCTTATGCCATACCGTGGCGTCCGGCGTCCGTCGTCCGTCGTCCGTCGTCCGTCGTCCGTCGTCCGTCGTCCGTCGTCCGTCCGTCCGTCCGTCCGTCAACAATCGACTTCTTCTCCATAACCGCTGGTCGGATTTCAACAAAATTTGGCTGGTAGCATCCTTATGGGCTACTAACTGAAAATTGTACAAATGATGGGGCTGACCCCCCAGGGGCCTGAGGGGCGGGGCCAAAAGGGGTCAATTTGGCTATTTCCATATAAACGACTTCTTCTCTGAAACCAAGCATGGGATAGCACCCATAATGCAATGGTAGCATCCTTATAGGGTGGGGATTCAAAATTGTACAAATGATGGGGCTGACCCCCCGGGGGCCTGAGGGGCGGGGTCAAATGGGGTCCATTTGGCTATTTCCATATAAACGACTTCTTCTCTGAAACCAAGCATGGGATAGCACCCATAATGCAATGGTAGCATCCTTATAGGGTGGGGATTCAAAATTGTACAAATGATGGGGCTGACCCCCCGGGGGCCTGAGGGGCGGGGTCAAATGGGGTCCATTTGGCTATTTCCATATAAACGACTTCTTCTCTGAAACCAAGCATGGGATAGCACCCATAATGCAATGGTAGCATCCTTATAGGGTGGGGATTCAAAATTGTACAAATGATGGGGCTGACCCCCCGGGGGCCTGAGGGGCGGGGTCAAATGGGGTCAATTTGGCTATTTCCATATAAACGACTTCTTCTCTGAAACTAAGCATGAGATAGCACTCATAATGCAATGGTAGTATCGTTATAGGGTAGGGATTAAAAATTGTACAAATGATGTGGCTGACCCCCCGGGGGCCTGAGGGGCGGGGTCAAAAGGGGTCAATTTGGCTATTTCCATATAAACGACTTCTTCTCTGAAACCAAGCATGGGATAGCACCCATAATGCAATGGTAGCATCCTTATAGGGTGGGGATTCAAAATTGTACAAATGATGGGGCAGACCCCCGGGGGCCTGAGGGGCGGGGTCAAATGGGGTCAATTTGGCTATTTCCATATAAACGACTTCTTCTCTGAAACTAAGCATGAGATAGCACTCATAATGCAATGGTAGTATCTTTATAGGTTGGGGATTCAAAATTGTACAAATGATGTGGCTGACCCCCCGGGGGGCCTGAGGGGCGGGGTCAAAAGGGTTCAATTTGGCTATTTCCATATAAACGACTTCTTCTCTGAAACCAAGCATGGGATAGCACCCATAATGCAATGGTAGCATCCTTATAGGATGGGGATTCAAAATTTACAAATGATGGGGCTGACCCCCAGGGGGCCTGAGGGGCGGGGTCAAAAGGGGCCAATTTGGCTATTTCCATATAAACCACTTCTTCTCTGAAACTAAGCACGTTATAGCACCCATAATACAATGGTAGTATCCTTATAGTGTGGGAATTCAAAATTGTGCAAATGATAGGGCTGACCCCCCGGGGGCCTGAGGGGCGGGGTCAAAAGTGGTCAATTTCCATATAAATAACTTTTTCTCTGCAACTTAACATGGGATTACGCTCATAATGCAATGGTTACATCCTTATAGGGTTTGAATTCAAAATTTTGCAAATGATGGGGCTGACCACCCGGGGGCCTGAAGGGTGGGGTCAAAAGGGGTCAATTTAGCTATTTCCATATAAACGACTTCTTGTCTGCAACTAAGAATGGAAGAGCACTTATAATGCAATGGTAGCATCCTTATAGGGTTGGGATTTGAAATTGTACAAATGATAGGGCTGACCCCCGGGGCCTTAGACGGCAATAGATGCGAGGTCAAAAGGTCAATTAGGCTACTCTTTTCATATAAATTGCTTTGTCTCTGAACCTATGTATTGGATAGCATATTTGTATGGTATCAATAGCATCATTGTATGGTTGTGATTCAAAATTAAACTTTGGGAGTCAATTTTGCTTATTTTTCTAATTGTCTGAGTCTTGTGATAATTACTAACAAAAAACCAGGTGAGCGATACAGGCCCTCTGGGCCTCTTGTTTAAGGTATATCTTGTTTTTAATGCTATTCTAAAATGAAGACTTGATTCCTACAGAATGCAGAGAAAAGAACTTGCAACAATGCAGTCACATCCACTTAATACACAAAGCTGTTTGCTCTAACAATTAAAACATGTGATTGCATTCCTTTTTTCATCCAATCTCTATCAGTGGGACCATGTTGGCTTCGAGCGAAGAGATCTGAATGACCTTCATGTTTGTCAGCAACAAGGTTGACCAAGGAATTCCCCTTTGCCCTTTTCAGTTCACAGTTATGGAAGTTATGGCTGTCCAATATTTTCTTTTTAAAAATATATTTGCTTTACATATGATTGCATCTAACCTGTATCTCTTATTTCAAGCAAATTTCAAATATCAATAATTTTCAATAATTATAAGTTAAAAACATGTGTATTTACTATAATTATGCTCTTGTAACGAAAAACTGTGAGCGTTACGTGTATATACGTATTCCAAGCCCACAGCCCTCGGTAGATGCCTTCTAGGGTAGCGTCAGGCACCCGCCACAACATCCTAGTTTTGTTTAGAGTGGGTCGTTGAAAAAACACAATTCGACGCCGTATTAAAGTTCCACATGTATTCAGCAACAATAGCATTTACAGGATACAGTTACATTTCACAGGATAACCACTCCGCTCTCTCTAGCATAGAAACGTGCACTTGAACAATAATCCAAAATAGCTAACACTTGAACTAGGTCATTCAAACCAGCTAACACCTGAGCTCCGTCATTCAAACCAGCCAACACATGAACTTCCCTAGCTTCAGTTTCGTGCCCCTTTTATACCAAACATGGAGCAGCCCTGCAGGAGCGGTGGGCTCTGGTTACCTAAATTGACAATAACACAAAAACATAACACCTAGATAAACGATTAATACCTCTCAAATAGGGCGGCGGGGGCAATAAAATTGAGGGAGCCCCGCAGACGATTAGTGCTTCACGGATGAAGGGCCCAGCGTGTCCCAGCTGTCAACAGATAGATTCGCTATAGAAAAGCACTAAATAATGATGTATAGACAAGAACTACAGAATATAGAAAAAGAGTACACTTCCCCCTCCTTTGAACGTTAATGTGATTATGAACATGAATACAAAATAAAACATTATTCACAACACATACCAAAACTAAACTAAATCTAATGAGCATCTAATAACATCTATTAAGCATGATAATCATCGATCTCTAAAAACTAAACGAGGCATTACCTCGTCCCTTCTAAACTAAAACGATACACTTGGGTATGATTAATACCAGTAAAATCAAATGTTAATTACAATCACTTGTTCCATGTTTACTGCTGTAGCAATACCAATACTATACTGGAATCGCCCGTCTAGTTTAACAATATCAACTCATGATCATCTAATTAAGAGGCCTGAATAAACCGGTAGTTATCAACTTAACTTGTGACAACTTTTGGCAAGTAACAATTAATGAAACAAATAGTAACTCATGAAACAAATGGTAACTCGTGGACCGGAAGTCCAATATAACATAATCAATCCAAAGGTTAAATTCCTAGCACAAAATATCGCATGAAGAGTCGTACAGGTACATAGCGATACTCACACACATTCAGTCACATACTTATATATCGTTAAAGTAACTTACACTTATCATTTATCGATAGATAGAAACTTAGAGGTGCATAATTATAATAGTGGCAACGTAATATGACGAGGAAGACGTTCAAAACGTTTAGTATCAAAATTTATCAAAATAAATGTCACTGCCTTATAGTTATAATAATCCAAATAGAATTTACAGTTCCGCGTTAATATATAATCCAAAATTATAGTCACAACTTGATATTTATAATAATCCAAAAATAATGTCACAGTTCAGCTTTAGTATATAATTCACAAGAATTTCACAGTCCAGCTTTGGTAATAATCCACAAGCATGTCACAGTTCAACTTCAGAAATAATCCAAAAGAATTTCAGTTTAGCTTTCGTAATAATCCACAAGAATGTCACAGTTCAGCTTCATAAATAGTACTTTTTTAAAGTCGTTATAACTGCTCTGCGTCTTCTGTGTTTCTTGAATTTTGGTAATGATAGTGGTCCTTTATTTCTTCGCTGACAAATGTGAAGAGACTGGTCAAGTCAACATTGTAAGGTGGAATATGTTGACCGTTTCTGCTTGCAGTGAACGTCTGGTTCCTTTCTATCGCCTCTCTTTCACCTTACCTGATGGTCCATGTTAGGCGTACAACAAAGTTTCTTCTGAAATGATATCTCTTACTCCATTGCTTTCTTCCTCCTCCTCGTCACTCATATCCTTTGCTGTTTCAATTTTGGACTCTCTATATCACTCCCGATGTTATCAGCATTTCCTATAGATTCGGAGTCTGAATTATCGTCGCTGATAACGATCTGGGTGCTGACAGGAGTAATGTCCTCAAAGATAGCCTCCGCAGGCTTCTGTGGACTTGGTTGAGGTTCAAATTCCTCCAGCAAATCAAATAGTGACTCGTTGTTGTTGAGATCGCCGTTTACCTCTCTTACTTGGCATTCGAATTCGGCTTCCCTTGCCAATATCCTAGCAGTCTCTATTGGGAAGTTGTGTGCTCTTATTAAGTGGCATCCTTCTATTTGACAGTGTTTAATTTGGAGAGTGCTGTTATGCTGTGCGTTTTTGTGGCGATTCAGGTTCCTCTTCCTAGTAAACTTCTTTCCGCTTTCCTTGTTTGCTGTTAATTTACAAGTTGAAATTATACCATGGTTGTCTCTAGAATATTCTGATATCTTGAAATGTGATGCATGCTTAAATAAAATCGCTACTCCTCGTGACTCATTTGACCCATTATTCCAAGGTAGTTTCAAATGTGTTTGTGCTAGGCGAAGAGCAGTCTTAGCTGCTTTATCGGCCTTTTCATTTCCCTTTATACCCACATGGCTGGGAATCCAGAGATAAGTAATTTGAGTTTTAGAAGACAATCGAAATGTTCGGATCAAAAGATTTTGGATTAATGTGTTTCTAGGGTTTCTTGATATCGAAGCCTGAAGAACCGAAAGAGAGTCGGAACAGATAATTGCCTTTTCAATATACCGCAGTCTCCCGAAACACGCACCTCGCACAACATACACGCAACACACCACATACATGGGAGGCCGTCCTTACATGACCATAGCTGTTGATAGGACGTTAATTGAATCAAACAAACAAATCTTTCTCTGTGACTACTACACACATTGTCTCTGTAATTTGCACTGATTTAACATCTTTCTATTCAATTACATTTTCAAGTCCTTTTAGTATATCCTCATATCCAATTCCCTTGAGAAATTTGTGGTTAAAGTGAACCGACATAGTGGGTAAACATACCTTTCTGACGATCGTGAGTACTTCTTACCACGTACAATGTCTGCTAGAATCTCTCACTTAGTCATATATGTTGAAATCATGGTAGTTTCTGCTCCTGCTTAGCGCTCAGCAAAAAGGGAGTGGGACGACTGGTTCGCCCGTTGTCAGTATAATGTGACCGGGTGGGGTGTGTTGCTTGGTGTCTTCGGCGGCATGCTTCAGTGATGTAGCACTATAAAAAGGGCAAAAGTTCCACTATACAAGAAGACACAACATGAATATACCGCAGTCTCCCGAAACATGCACCTCGCACAACATACACGCAACACACCGCATACATGGGAGGCCGTCCTTACATGACCATAGCTGTTAATAGGACGTTAATTAATCAAACAAACAAACCCAATCATCCAAAACGACGAAAAGTTTCATACTAGGATTTATAAGGGAGAAATGGAGGTCGAATAGTGGGTATAAATACCAAAATCCGTAGAAAATATTCGGAGCCTCTGAGAACACAACCACACACCATCGAGGGCAGATAACTCTTCCCTAAAATATTATTACGCAGCAATATGTAAGCTTACAGTAGTAAAGCATCAATATTGATTTTAGACTCAATAGTAGGTGGTACAAAAAAAAATCTGTATAAATCAGGCGTAATATTTGAAATGTATATATTGACACCATGTGTGGAAAACCGCTCACAGATTTTAGTATTATGGAGCTATAAATAACACAAATCAGAGTGCATACTTTTTTTGGTCACGGACATCTATTAAACAAATTTTTAAAAAAATCTGTCTTTAATATTTGTACTCCATACTATTATTCATAATCCAGAAAAAACGATTAAAAATAATTAAAAGTGGGGGGGGGGGGGGGGCAGTTAGTCCAGTTGGTCCATAATTTTGTCAAGTACTATATCAAACTGATCCTGTCCTGACAAGCCAAACAAATATGATCAAAAACGTGTTTTGATAAAACTCAACACCTTTGAAAAAGGGAAAAACTGGAGATTCTGAGGGGAAAAAAATTCACAATTTTGGTGATATTATGACCATTCAATCTTTGAAAGGCATTTAATTCTACAACACCTGGGAGTTTTTTGTTAATTGAAAGCTTTGGGCCGCTCAACAACTTCCTTAGGGGTGATGACCTCATAAAACACAATTTTGATTGGTTAGACTACAAAAATTGACTTCAAAGGACTACAAAAGGTCAATTCAAAGTTCTGTCAGTGACTAGAGAACTTATTTCATGTAATTTCACTCTAACAAACTGTTGTAAAATATGCAATGTGGACATCCAAGATATGAATGCAGATCCATAAAAGCATCAAAATAACATTCAGAAATGTCATGCATTTCAAATCAACGTTGTATTAACAACTTTTGGGTAATATCGGAACAACCCGGTTGGATTATGTGACGGACATCTGCAATACCTGTACAGACCGGAGCCTCTTGTGTCCAATCACATGACCAATATTGGTGAGAAAGAGTAATATATACAAGCTTTACAAAAGTCCAGAAATATGAAAAGTTTAAAACTTAAGAGAGGCAGAAAAAATGTGTAGAACATTTCAAATTCTTTTTCTATGACAAAAAGACAGCAAATCATAGACTATACAATTTTGATTATTCTAGATTTTCAAATGTGAAAATATAAGTTACATAGATAAAGTAATACATTCAGGGCTTTTTCATATAACCAATAATGCCATAACATAACCCTTACCAGGCAACAAATCGAACGTTGTGGTAAGGGAAATTATAGCAGCTGGTGTAAAATGGTTTTTTTTCAGAAAAAATTATAACACCGATAGTTCATAGGTTAAAGGTAGGTTTCGCTCAAGCAAATAAATATTTTTTTGTAAAACCGGACAAATAGGAGAAAAGACGAAAAATCATATTAAAAGTACCTCAATTTAATTTCTTAATGCGTATGAAATTGAACAAACGTGTCTTGAATACAAAATTGAGGGAAATCCTTGTTTAATATAAAACGACTGACGGACGATATACTATGCAAATGAGGCTGCAATGGTTTGGGTTGTCGAAGTTTCGCGCATGCGCATTGCTGCATACTAAGCGTAAACAAAACAACATGGCTGATCGAAAGCGTGTTAGAAAAAAAACTGTGTCTGAATCGGGAACAAAGAGGAGGAAATTGGAATGGAGTCGGCAGCATCGAAGGATATCTTTAGGGATTGAACTTGAGCGGTGGAATGCTGCAAAAGTAGAGATCGAAGCCGCATCTGATGCAGAGCTTGCCAAGACTCTGTTGGACTCGTGGTAAGTAAGATTTCAACACATGTCAGTGGACATGCCGTGTCAGATTAACTACATATACCCTATGTTTGATGTACTATGCTAGCGAGCATTTTTTAATAACATGAAGTGTTTTAGATTATATGACATGTGTAAAACGATCCTTCAGACTTCGATTTGACTCATTTTTTTACGCAGACGAACTCGATAAAATAGGTCTGAACAGTTTACGATCGCTAAAAGGGGCCTCATAAGGGGTCATGAAATGTAATTATACTAACATTAATTTATAAATAATCACGCATGTGTAATTTCCGTTTGCTGTACACACAATACCTGTGACAGCAATATGTGTAACATATATTATTCATATTATTATGAAACTTGTCTCTCAGCCGCCAGTGACGTTAGGTATTTCTATTAGTTGTTATTGTTTTTATACTAGACCTTCTATTTTTCAATTACATTAATTTCGTCGGGGGAATGAAAGATTTTTTGCAAAGCGTGAGAATCCGCTTAGCGATTATTATAAAGTAGTAAAAAATATTGTTTTAATTAAATATTGTTTTAATTAATTATGGAATGCTGTTATACTTGATTTACATGTTACTGATACATGTAAATGTAAGGAAATACTGATTATGTAATTTCAGCAACTTTTTAGTAAATATTTTTGTTATAGGTATAGCAATAAACAAACAGCCCGCATCCAAAACCCAGTCTTAGAAGCTGCATCATCCACACCTGTCGGCTCTGGAGCTGTATTTTCAACTCCAGCAGTACCCGGATCAAAGCTGGTAGTTCCAGATATATCTGATATTGAGTAAGTATAATGTACATGTTTTATAGAATTATACGAAATTATTACTTCAAATTATTCTGGATGTTGTTACATTGATGATTATTTTCCAGAAATATTTTATGCTACGTAATTAATTTTATGATAATTACAACTATATTATGATATACATGTGTTATCAACTAGGATTACATTTCATTGTTTATTATCTTGATGCCAACGGGTTTTTTTAGCTCACCTGGCCCAAAGGGCCGGTGAGCTTATGTCATGGCGCGGCGTCCGTCGTCCGTCGTCCGTCGTCCGTCCGTCCGTCCGTCGTCCGTCTGTCCGTCAACAATTCCTTTAAATGGCTACTAGTCATAGAGTTCTGCATGGATTGTAACCAAATTTGGCCACAAACATCCTTGGGGGAGGGGGAACAGAACTTGTATAAATTTTGGCTCTGACCCCCCGGGGGCAGGAGGGGCGGGGCCCAATAGGGGAAATAGAGGTAAATCCTTTAAATCGCTACTAGTCATAGAGTTCTGCATGGATTGTAACCAAATTTGGCCACAAACATCCTTGGGGGAAGGGGAACAGAACTTGTATAAATTTTGGCTCTGACCCCCCGGGGGCAGGAGGGGCGGGGCCCAATAGGGGAAATAGAGGTAAATCCTTTAAATCGCTACTAGTCATAGAGTTCTGCATGGATTGTAACCAAATTTGGCCACAAACATCCTTGGGGGAGGGGGAACAGAACTTGTATAAATTTTGGCTCTGACCCCCCCGGGGGCAGGAGGGGCGGGGCCCAATAGGGGAAATAGAGGTAAATCCTATAAATCGCTACTTGTCCTAGAGTTCTGCATGGATTGTAACCAAATTTGGCCACAAACATCCTTTTTGGAAGGGAAACAGAACTTGTATAAATTTTGGCTCTTACCCCCCAGGGGCAGGAGAGGTGTGGCCCAATATGGGAAATCGGAGGTAAATATTAAAAATTCCTTCAGAAAAGAAACAATGAACCTGTATTCAGAACATGACTTGGCATTACAAACCAGGTGAGCGATACAGGCCCTCTGGGCCTCTTGTATTGATAAGTGGTGCTATCTTTTTAGAGGGAGTGTCAAATCTTCTTGTGAGATATCTGGGGTTGAGGAATTGTCAACTGACAGTGAAAAGCCAACACATAAGAGCTTGTTAACACGCTATGAGGAGAAGGCAGCAAAAGCAGAGTCATCTTTTATAAGGTATCTACTTGTAGTTACATTTCTTTGTCACAATAATAAATATGTATATATTATTATACCAAACAGAAATGAATCTGTACTGATATAACTTACATCCAAAACATTAGCCATTATGGCATCATTCTGTTGACATGGAGATGTAGACTGTTCGTGATCACCAGTGTAACATTTTATGGATAATCATCATTGCTAACAAGTTAGAAGTAATGCATAGTTTTCATTATGATAAAAAATGTATTGAGAAATAGTAATTATATTTTATTTACCAGGTTTTCATTCTCCGAAGATGATGAGGCATTGAGAAATGATGATACATACAGCCCTGCTGAAAGTGACATCGATGATGATTGTGATGATGATTTAGAGTTTGAAATGTCTTTATGGTAAGAATAATAATCTTTATACTTTTGCCAATAAAGGATTTCTAGCAGAAAGAATTTTTTTATGAAAAAAGTTTTAATTTCAACAAAAATTAGAGTTAATTTGAATATTGATACTGATATACAGAAATATGTATTTTTGCAGAAACAAATATGAACATTCCACTTTCAGACCACTAATTTTACCAAAATCTTTACACATGTATTGCAGTGATGGTGATGAATTATATAGCCATTTGGAAACTCAGGTAATGGCAGATGATCTCCTTGACTTTGATATTCCTAATGAGGAGGAGGGAGAGGAGAAAGAAGAGGAGGAGGAGGAGGAAGACATTGAAGACCTTTCTGGTGATGAGGTGGATGAAGTTCAGGAGAAAAAGTCCATTTGCTATGAATCATCACTGAAAAAACTTGCCCATCTACGGATTCCAAGTGTTTGGCAAAAAAAAAAACTGTGAGGGGAAAATTTCCATCAGCTTTAGATATGTTGGAAGTGCTGTTCAACTTGTTTGGGTAAGTTTCTACCGACGACTGTTTTCATTTCAACTTGTATGTATGGCAAGAATGACTTTAGGGCATATGGTTCTAATATTGGACTAGAGAGAGATGACGGTGGCTGAGTGGTTAGATGTCTCGACATTTTACCACACGGCCTCCAGCTCTGGGATGCTGGTTCAAATTCCATTAGGGGTAGTTGTCAGGTACAGACGGTTAGTTGGTTGTTTTTTTTTCCGGGTACTATGGCTTTCTTCCACCAACAAACCTGGCACGTCCTTACATGACCTTGACTGTAATAGGACATTAAACTAATAAAACCAAACTATTGGACTAGTGATAAATGCTTGATAATAACTGACTTATACCTTCTTTCAAGCCAGGCCAATGTCAGAATTCTAAATACAATAATTGGACGACTCCACAGAAAAAAATACCTAGAGCTAGTAGTACAAAAAATGTATAATGAACGAGCTACCCAATTTTCAATATGTAAGTGAAATAAGTGAATCAGCTTTTTAAATCTCCTTTCTTTTCTCTTTTAGACTGCTATTGTTTGTTGTTTATGTATTCATTTATGAGAATGCTATATTTCATACAAGTATGATTTGTTTTCATTAGATATGCACTGGAGGACACACGGTGTACACATGGAACTCCCAGCCAAAAATTAAAAGAATGTTTTCGGGGAATTTACTGATGTCAGCAGTCATTCTTATTAGTGTCAACAACTTCCAGAAGATTTCTCTTATGGCCAAATTCCTGAACCTAGGGATGATTTCATCCACAACCCATCATCGAATTCAAAGGTTATTTACTGCCCCAGTCATCAATAGCAGTTACCAACAAATGATGATGGCGATTTTACAAAGACACAGAGGAAAGGAAATCATCATTGCAGGTAATTATTTCTTATAACAGAAACATATGAAATATATGATATTGTTTTGAATGCAAGATTCTTTGAGGAAACCACCGAAAGGTATTCTGTGAATTGTTCGTAATCAAAGAATAAACTCCTTTTGAAAGCTACATAATATATACACTGTATTCTATTATATTATGTTATGAAAGTAAGTAAAAACATTCATGCCTATTGATTAGTAATTATAAGTTTAAAGTTGAGACTTCCAAAAAAAACCAAGCAGATCATATTTAAGTTCTCTGTTTCTTTTGTTTGTGTATATTAAATGGGGCAGACGTGTGGTCATCCTTTTTTCTATCTATAACTTGATGATAAATGTTTCTCTTTTTTTATATTATGTTTTATGTTTGTAGGGGATGGTCGTAATGATAGTCCTGGTCATTCGGTTTGTTTGTTTGTTTGTTTGTTTGAGTTTTACGGCCCATCGACAACTAAGGTCATTTAGGGCCAAACTACAAGTCATGCATTAATATCAGGATAAAAGTTCAGGGTAAGAAAAAGCAAGTAAGGACTAAAACACAGATTGTAAACGTTAATTTGATAAAAAAGAAGGTTTGCATGGGATAAAATAAATTTGGCTAAAACACATGAGAAAACTCATGCACAATGTTGATGAAACGATGAAATGTTGAGTTGATACGATGTATGATGAGAAAACGTTCATATTTTGCTTAAAATACCGATCTCTTTGAGATAATTAAAAATACGATTATGTCTCACGGCATGAAACAAAGTGTACATGTCGGAGACATCGTAGTATTTATCTCGTATGTGTTTAAAATCAATACAATGCAATAAAATATGCTCCACTGTGAGAGGAGAATCACATGCATGGCATGTAGGAGGATCCTCCCCTCTCAATAGATAGGAATGTGTAAAATATGTGTGTCCAGTTCGGAGCCGAGAGAGTACAACTTCCTCTCTGCGGTCTCTCCGACTGGACAGTTTAGGATTAAGTGTAGGTTGAATTTTAAACAGTTTATTGTTTGTTTCGGTAGACCACCTTTGTTGCCAATGGTGTTTGATGGCTGACTGAATTGAAGGTTTGATGTCGGTGTATGGTAGTTTCAAATCTGTTTGTGCTAGGCGAAGAGCAGTCTTAGCTGCTTCATCAGCCTGTTCATTCCCCTTTATACCCACATGACTGGGAATCCAGAGATAAGTAATTTGAGTTTTAGAAGATAATCGAAATGTTCGGATTAAAAGATTTTGGATTAGAGTATTTCTAGGGCTTCTTGATTTCAAAGCCTGAAGAACCGAAAGAGAGTCTGAACAGATGATTGCCTTTTCAATGCGGTGTTCTTCGATATGGTCAAGCGCCAGACCGATAGCACATGCTTCCGCAGAGAAAATGGAGGCAATATCCGGGAGTCGGATAGAGGAGCAGTGATTAGATGTACAGCATGCTGCCGCAACTTTATCACCATCTTTTGATCCGTCAGTGTAGATCTGAACATGGTCAGGGAAAGCCCTAATGCACTCCCGAAAGGAGGATTTGTGTTCTTCGGGTAATGCACTGGATTTTGCCCTCTCATGTAGAGATAAATTGATATCAGGTGTTTGAATGAGCCATGGTGGTCACATCCGATACGGTGTACTCGTCAATGGTGTCGAAAGTTATATTAAGTTCCAGCAAAAATTTTGAAATTCTGATGCCAAATGTTGGTATGAGCTTTTGATTTTGTGTAAATATTTCTTGGTGTTGTGGATTGAATACAAGGTTAAATGCAGGATTTTTGGGGTTGGATTTCAGTTGAGCAGCATACTGTAAGGATAATTTCTTTCGTCGATCGTCTAGAGATGGCTCATTAGCTTCCACATGGAGACTCTTCACAGGTGTTGTTCGAAAAGCTCCAAGTGCCAGACGCAGTCCCTGATTCTGTATAGGGTCAAGCATCTGTAGATAGGAGCTGCGAGCCGATCCATAGACAATAGAGCCGTAGTCAAGTTTTGATCTAATAAGTGCCCGATAGATACGTAGAAGCATTTCACGGTCTGCACCCCAATCAGAATGGGAAAGAACTCGTAGAATGTTCAGCGCCTTCGGTCTCCATGAAAGCTGGGTCCACGTCCCGAGACTTCGAGCCTTCGCCTTCGAGCACTTATCCTTCAGATGTTTGATATGTGGAACAAAGGACAGTTTCGAATCAAATATTAGTCCAAGAAATTTAGTTTGTTCAACTACTGGAATTTTAATTCCATTGAGTGTGACGTCAGGATCATTGTGTGGTTTTCGTTTTTGACAGAAGTGCATACAGACAGTTTTTGATCTTGAAAATCTGAAGCCATTTTCGTCAGCCCAATTTTGTAATTTGCCTAAACATTGTTGTAGTTGCCGTTCTATAGTGTGCATGTTTTTTTATCTGTAACAGATCAAGAAATCATCCACAAATAGAGACCCTTCCGTAGATTGGCCAAGACATTTGGTTATGCTGTTAATTTTTAGTCCAAAAAGTGTGACGGACAAGATACCACCCTGAGGGACGCCCATCTCCTGTGTTTCTGTTTCTGAATAAGTTGAACCCGTTCGAACTTTGAAATGCCTGTCAGATATAAAATTTGATATAAACTTTGGCAAATTACCACGTATACCGATATCATGGAGATCGTTCATGATTCCATATTGCCAAGTTGTGTCGTATGCCTTTTCAAGGTCAAAGAATACGGCCACAAGATGTTCTTTCTTGGCAAATGCTTCTCGTATAAATGTTTCTAGTCTAACTAAGTGGTCTACCGTTCCCCTGCGGTTTCTAAAGCCGCTTTGCAAAGGACTTAAAATATTGTTTGATTCCAGGAACCAAACTAATCTGGTATTTATCATACGTTCTAGGTTTTAGATACATTTATCTGTTTATTGAATTTCCTATGCATTAATAATTTCATACTTTGTAAGTTTGTAGTGATCTGGTAGATTTTGCTTTATAATAATATACACTGTAATAATAATATGTACATATTTCAAAAAACATTTTGTATTGTGTTGTGTATACATGTATATATATATGTCCGTAAAGAAACATTCTTCCGAGAGAAACTGACCTTAATCATATTGACAACAGACAAACAAATTACAGCTTTTACCACTGGTTAGGGTAAAGCAGAATTAGAATCTACCTTGAAATGAATGTGTGAGAGAGAGAGGAAGAGGGGAAGGGATAAGGGGAGAGACAGGGAAAGACTGATAAAAGTAGGGAGGGATTATCTTCTTAAATTACTCACCTATTATAATAATGCCATTGACAGCATAGCAGATACAATTTTATATGTCCTAGCTACATGACTTAATCATAAGAGATGTTGAGGTTATGAAGTAGAGCCCAACAAAAAATACCTTTGTTAGAGATAAATATCAACGTTCTATTCACATCTTATTGCAATAAACTGGTTAAAAATACTGTTTCTCTTAGTTTATCAATAAGCATCATAGAAATCACCGGCTCTCATTTATTTTTATAACATACATTCTTATTAATATAAGAAAAAACATATCCTTCTCTATAGTTTTATTGCCTTATTCTTTCAATACTGAGTTTGATAACAAAATTTCCTGAAGATCTATATTCATGTTTTTTCTTTTTCTAGTTTCAATGAAACTAGAGGAAATATCACTTTCAAATAAATATTTGCTTTTAAATCTTTTTAAAAGCGAAACCTTATCTTAACCATTTCATGAAAACTGTAGTAACATGGTATCACCTCAACATTTTCAATATCAACACCCTTTACACAAACATGGTCAATAAGAGTTCCACGTTCAGTTGTTGCTTCTGTAACATATTGCATGTAACCAAGTTCTTCCATTTCTTACTATACAAGAAGACATAACATGAATTTACCGCAGTCTCCCAAAACACGCACCTCGCACAACATACACGCAACACACCGCATAAATGGGAGGCCGTCCTTACATGACCATAGCTGTTAATAGGACGTTAATCAAACAAACAAACAAAATTTTGTAATGAGGATGCAATAAGTAAAACGTTCTGGTTAAAATCACCCAATACTACAGACCTAGTACTGTGATTATTTAATTTTGTATCAACTGACGAAAAGTGGTCTTAAATTCTGTGACACAGTATGACTGAGGACGATATATAGTAATTACAGTTATTTCTTTCACATCAAATGCCACATATTCCATGTTTTCTATTTCAAAATCTATGTGTTGCATCGCGTCTTTATGCCTGGCAAATACTGCTACTCCGCCATGCTGCTGACTGTGGAGATCATGTGTCAAATTATAGGATTCTCGTCTGCACTGACTATGTAACAGTGAGAAATTCTTTACATTAATATCATAACCAGTAAAATCCTGTAACCATGTTTCTGTGAAACATAAATAATCTGCAGTTTGTATCTGCCTGTTGACATTTATATCTGTGATATGTGCTAAAATACCCTCAGTATTGTGATAAATAATAGTAGTAACATCTAGGTTTCCTCCAACAGAGTCACATAGAAACAAAGGCATATTTTCCAACGCTTCCTTAATTTTGGGGTTACAGAAAATTGCTTTTTCTTTAGTTCAGATACATATTGAGCAAAGAACAGAAAATTAGTATCTTGAGCAAATCTGTTATCAACATTCATCAGCCTATTGTGTAAATATCTACTTAATGTTATCACTGTGTCACGTTCATCACTGAACACTTTCTCACCATCAGAAAACAGTACAGGAAATGCTTTTGCTTCTATGCCCTTCTCCATCAAAATACTAATTGGGTTATTTTTCTCACACGGTGCAACAGAAAAAACCTTAACAGTATATGATCTGTCCTCAGAGTTTGTTTGTTTGTTTGTTTGAGTTTTACGGCCCATCGACAACTAAGGTCATTTAGGGCCAAACTACAAGTCATGCATTAATATCAGGATAAAAGTTCAGGGTAAGAAAAAGCAAGTAAGGACTAAAACACAGATTGTAAACGTTAATTTGATAAAAAAAAAAAAAAAAAAAAAAAAAAAAAAGGTTTGCATGGGATAAAATAAATTTGGCTAAAACACATGAGAAAACTCATGCAAAAAGTTGATGAAACGATGAAATGTTGAGTTGATACGATGTATGATGAGAAAACGTTCATATTTTGCTTAAAATACCGATCTCTTTGAGATAATTAAAAATACGATTATGTCTCACGGCATGAAACAAAGTGTACATGTCGGAGACATCGTAGTATTTATCTCGTATGTGTTTAAAATCAATACAATGCAATAAAATATGCTCCACTGTGAGAGGAGAATCACATGCATGGCATGTGGGAGGATCCTCCCCTCTCAATAGATAGGAATGTGTAAAATATGTGTGTCCAGTTCGGAGCCGAGAGAGAACTTCCTCTCTGCGGTCTTTCCGACTGGACAGTTTAGGATTAAGTGTAGGTTGAATTTTAAACAGTTTATTGTTTGTTTCGGTAGACCACCTTTGTTGCCAATGGTGTTTGATGGCTGACTGAATTGAAGGTTTGATGTCGGTGTATGGTAGTTTCAAATCTATGTCTGCAGGTTGGAGACATGTAGCTAGTGGCATGGCATGTTGCGTGTCATCTTCATCTTCTGTCAGCTTATTTGGAGACATGTAGCTAGTGGCATGGCATGTTGCGTGTCATCTTCCATCTTCTGTCAGCTTATTATTGTCTGTACTTGTCTTGCCAATCATGCTATCATCTTGAACAGCAACACCGTCTTCTTCTGCATAATCACAAATCTTTTCAATAGGATTTTCCCATGATTCATCAATTTCTACATCTCTATACCACTTATTTGTTTCCTTCAAAAATTGTATTGCTGTTTTAAGTCGAGCTGTATTTACAAATTCATACTTATAGTGTCCTTTGTATGGTAATTTCCGCTTTAATTCCACACGTATCAACTGGTTTTCATTTTCAGTCCTTGGTAAGACAGTGATGGATTTATTTACGTTTGTTGGAACACATACAACATGTCCATGAACTCCAAACTGACCTCCTTTTGGCAGTGGTATCATTCTCATGAATGGTATATTGTCAGAGATCAAACGTCTTTCAACTGCATTTAAACATTTCAGTTCCTCTGGAATCGTTTTTAATTTAAGGTTGTTTATTCCAGCCTCTGATAGTACTTTACCGGCAAGGAGTTTTCTGTGACATGTGTCACAGATCCATAGTTTACATCTACTTGTGCAGTTATGTGTGTCTGTCTCAGGACAGGGACTTAAATACTCATTAGAAATGCATAGTTCAGCTAGATCATATATCTTTTTTCCCTTTTCTCTGTATGTTTCTTTATTACAATTAACAAATTGCTTTCGAAACAACAACTTGAGAGAAACAGAACATACATGATCAGGATACTCGCTTATCTCTGTCTTAAAACGTGCTGTCACAAATTATATATTGTGCTTCTGTTCATTCTTTAATCTCCTTGAAGCAATCACTCAGCTTTTTATATTGTCAGAATATTCCTCATCATTTTCATATTTCATCTTTAAAGTTCTGTTTTTGGTTTCTCTATGCTCATCATTCTGTTCATATTTTCTTTTAGATGCTTGCTTTACACTTTCTCTATGATCATCATTCTGTTCATATTTTCTTTTAGATGCTTGCTTTACACTTTCTCTATGCTCATCATTCTGTTCATATTTTCTTTTAGATGCTAGCTTCACACTTTCTCTATGCTCATCATTCTGTTCATATTTTCTTTTAGATGCTAGCTTTACACACTTTATCTATGCTCATCATTCTTTTCATATTTTCTTTTAGATGCTTTCTTTACACTTTCTTTATGCTCATCATTCTGTTTAGATTTTTTCTTGGATGCCCGTCTTACATTTTGTTGGTGTTTTTCATCACACATGTATATAGCACTATAAAAAGGGCAAAAGTTCCACTATACAAGAAGACATAACATGAATATACCGCAGTCTCTCAAAACATGCACCCCGCACAACATTCACGCAACACACCGCATACATGGGAGGCCGTCCTTACATGACCATAGCTGTTAATAGGACGTTAATTAATCAATCAAACAAACATGTATTTTGTTTTTGATGCTTGATGTTTTGCTTCCCTATTTATGTCATCTTGTTCATATTTATTTTTAACATCTCCTTTACTCTTTCTCTATGCATAATATCCTCATATTTTTTTTCCTGCTAGCTTCTTTTGCAGCTTCTTTATAGGTTGCATTTGTTTTGTATTTCAAACAAGATGCTCTTTTTAATTTTACCCTACGATATTCATTCATGTGGTACCTTTCTTTATCTCTCTGATATGTACTACTGATTCCACCGTTTACCCTTTCTGATCCATCTACATTTTTGACTTTCATCGCAGATTTTCTCAAATGCACTTTTCTCATGAGCTCTTTTTGAATTCTCCTTCTTCTTGTTAAAAAATTTGGCGGTCTTTGCCTTACCAATTTTTTATAAATATTACATCTCTTTTTCTCATTTTCAGTTGCTTTCGAAGTTCATGTCCCAGAAAATATTGCATATTCATTAGAATTCAACATTACCATATCTGGTAGAACTTGCATACCTGTGCCACATTTTGTATTGTTGTAAAAAGAATTTGTAATTTCACTTCCTGATATTTCATGTTCATTGTTTGAAATGTTTTCTTCTAAATAATCACTATCGGTCAGGTTTTGTGCATCCATATCACTTTGAACAGAAATAAAAACTGCTGTTACTTCAAACTGATCTGCTGGTTTGTAATGCATTGATGTTGCTAAATGAATACAATGTATGTATACATCATCTATGTTGTTATAATTTAAAAAAATACTTGTTCCATTGGGTACTTGTATACCATTTGTATTTCTGGAATGTGAATCAAAAACGAAATATTTAGCATTTTGTTTCACAACAATAAATGTATTACCTTTAAAGGTTTTGTACAAAGGCTGCATGACTTTCTCTTTGATCCAGAGCCATTTGTAATGCTGCATATAATGTGTGAAATTGAAAAATGTCATTGTCAATGTTTGTATTACCAAGTGCTCCTGATATTGAATGTTGAAATTTCAGATCAAACATTTTACCATAGCAATCCATCAATCTTGGCACTTCACTAATAGCAATATTATCATTCCTCATGGTTGCGCTGTTCCTGAGATGGCCATACATTTCATTGCCAATTTCAAGTACATGGTCTAAATCTGATGGTGTCCATAATTTCATGTCTCTTTTCTGGCTATATAAAACAGCTGATAAGCTATTCAGTACACACTGTTTACATGCATTTTCCATAAAATGTGAATGACCTTGATGATAACCTTCTTTTACAGGACGGTTCAATGGCATCTGAACTTCTCTTTCCTCATGTTCCACATGTTTAATGATTGAACAATTTTGCTCGTCAATGTTTTGTGGTATTCCTGCTGCATTATCATGTTTTTGATCATTAACATTTACTTCTGCAGAATTCATATGGTCATTGCTGTCATGTGTTGTTATTATTGTCAAATCTTTCTTGTTGATCTCTATTTCCATCTCTGTATTTTCATTACAGTTTAAAGTAACCTTCGTTACATTATCTCTACATGTTTTTACATTCCTTTTCCCATCTTTTGCGACAGTAGGTCGTATCATCTTTTCTATTATTCTCACTTTCAGATATAACAGACTTTTTTCTTGAACACTTCAGTGAAACGTCTTCAAAAGCTTTACGAACTACATGTGTATCTTGTGTGCAAATTGCAGCATGTTCACTTTCTATGTGTCTCCATAATTTGCTCTGTTACTTCCAGCAAATGTTATCTAATTTTCTTCAATATCACCAACTGAAGTTACCACATCATAATGTGCTTGGAATTGATGTACGAGGTAGATAGCTTCCTCTTCCACTGAAGCATTTTTGTCTACTTGAGTAGCAGAAAATTTGTGCCATGAAGCCATATTGTCCTCATATATATAGATATAAGTAGAGAGCAAATCAGTAGCAGCTAAATTATTTCTGTTGCCCATTTTCCAGCTTTGAACATTTGCTTTTTTCTACCCACTCACTAACAGATTTGTATCCTGATCTCAAATGGCTTACATACTTTTTCGAGTTCTTGAGAATATGGTTCACTATTGCACATCGCAATTTTCTGTGGTTACATTCATCAGCAAATACACTGAATGATAGAGCACGGAAAAAGCAGTTACCATCTCATTCAATACACTGTGTTTGCAGTCGGCCCTGCAGGTAGGGCGTCGGCCCTGCAGGTAGGGCGTTAGAAGTGTACCTGCTGCCCCATTGCATGATCGTAAAAGGCGACTAAATTTAGGATCTTATCTTTTCTCTTCTTCCTAACTGACTTTATCTTTCCTAATGCCTCCCTTGGCACCGCCTCACTTTTGGCCTTGAGTTGAGCGTTCGCCCCTGTGAGGAAGGCTCTGGGTACTGTCCCCTGGCCGAGACACACCAAAGTCTATAAAAAAAGTTTCTGCTCCTGCTTAGCGTTCAGCATACAGGGAGTGGGACGACTGGTTCGCCCGTTGTCAGTATAATGTGACCGGGTGGGGTGTGTTGCTTGTGGTGTCTTCGGCGGCATGCTTCAGTGATATAGCACTATAAAAAGGGCAACAGTTCCACTATACAAGAAGACACAACACGAACATACCGCAGTCTCCCAGTACACTCACCTCGCACAACATACACGCAACACACCGCATACATGGGAGGCCGTCCTTACATGACCATAGCTGTTAATAGGACGTTAATAAATCAAACAAACAAAATTACATCGCGTTTGCTCATCTGGCTTGTTGCAACGATTTTGCTCATTGTCATTTGGATTGTTACAATGATTTTCCTCATTTGGTTTGCTACATGGGGTTTGTTTATTAGATTCAATAAATGGTTTACTTTGTGGCTCATTTAGCTTTATGTGCATTTCATTACCTGGTTTGTTATGAACTAAATCGGTACTTGTTACACTATCAGGTTCGTTACATATCTTACATTCTACACTTTTGTTTATTATATAACTCATTACCTGGTTTGTTGCGTTGTTCAGCACATGGTTCACTGCATTGTTCAGCACATGGTTCACTGCGTCCTTCAGCAAATGGTTCACTCAGTGGTCTCAGTGGTTCATTACATGGCTTGTTGGGTGACTCAGTATATGGTTTAGTTTGTATTTCAGTATATAGTTCGTATATTGCTTCTTGATCTTTTTTAGTTCTACTAACGTCCCTCTGCACTGAGTTAGTTGGCTGCGCCTGTCCTGCGACACCGAAGGTTAGTGGTGAAGGTACAGTCGGTGCTGTACAAACAAACGGTGGCGAGTCGGACTGCGGTGAGATATCCTTCTGGATATACAGACTACTTCCTTGAGGATGATATAACATCAAGGCATTCAGAGGTTTTCCCCGCAGCGAGAGGGGAAGGCTCTCCTAGGCCTGTAGGTGACAACCCGTGGTCACCTACTAATTGGTCACACGAAGATTTACCTCCAAGAGTGGGGGAAGGCTCTACTAGGCATTCAGGCACTGACCCCTGGCTACCTGCTGGTGGATCATCAACCTGGTGTGTCACCTGTTCCTAGCATGGCAGCCAGTGAACGCTTACTCTTTCGTGGCATCTCTGAAAATACAATATTAACAATATTTTGTACATTAATAATTGCTATAAATATTGAGAAATACATATATCATTCAATTATTTCAGCTTCAATGCTTCTGCAATCTAATTCTACTGCGTTGCATTATATATAAATACATTTATATGTCATTCTGCATGCAAGCTTTGCATTACATTCAGAATGCTGTTTGTACATCTGTCACTATCAGCAATTCCGAAAATAAAAGATTGAAGAATATAGAGCAATCCAAGACATATACATAAACTATTATGTTCATTTTGTGTCATCCATACAAATATTAATACAAAACACATTATCTATATCATTATACTAGGGGTGTAGGAGAGTCAAATGGAAAATGAATTTGAATTTAATCAATTAAATTATGAGTAGTTAACATATAAGTTTCGATATTTAAATGTATGGTTCCCATGCGGCTACCGTATATATATATGCACATAGATTGCAAGCCCATGCATCTTACCTTGTACTTTGGGGGTACATATATACAGCCAAATTATAGGGTTATAATCCAATACAACATAAGAATGCAGACATCCAAAACTGAAAGATTTTTTCCATTTCCATTCCATGGCTATAATTCCCTTTATATTAACAATTAAAACATTTATATATGCATGTTGAAAACTACACCTCAATTATAATTATTTAGATGTCCAAAATATTCACCAAATCGTCAAAATTATATAGGAGATTATTTGTGCACATGCTTCCTCACACTAAACTGTTCAAACTGACCGCTGGAATTTGGAGGGAGACTACACAGGTTTAAAGCAACACTACATGTGGGGGTCAACATCTCTGTGTATAATGTCCCATGGCTGTAGCTGCCTCCCCCGGCTGTTAGAGATAAGGGACTGTATACATCTATTTATATATGTACAAAGTATTATTATTGGCACATATTTATCAATTATATGAGAAATTGTAAAAGGACTTTGATATTTCATGAATACATGTGATAATGTTGATTAAACTGACCTTCATATAGCTTTGAATTCAATTAAATGGTTTGTGGTGAGTTAAATAAAAATAAAAAATTTAAAGTAGAAATTAATCACACATTTGAAATCGACAATTTAATGATGTATCTTAATTCATGCGCATTTCTCATTTGCAATTAATAACAAGTTGCAAAATCACTAAACTATCTAAATTTTATTTTGCCATGCAATTTGTTTCCTTTTCCGAACTGCTCTGGTAAACTGCTAAGGTCTTTAAACAGTCAATGACAAGCCGTTTCAGTCTACGATAAGCAGTCACTGAATGCTTACAAATATAGTTAGCAGTTCAACAAGCAGTTTCAAATCCTGTATTGTAAAATATTAGCAGTTTTCAATGACTGATTAAATTTGGACTGCTGAGAACTGCCTTATAACTGCTTATATTGATCATACAATACCAGCAATACAAACCATAATTTCTCCATCAGACCGAAATGCTTACCGATAAACCTGGAATTAGAACAAAAAGATATGACGTGTAATAAAGATTGTTTACTGAAGCACAAAAGTGCAAACATAGTTCAAACCATTCAACTTTTATATAATATCTGGACTTATCATTCATCTGTTTCTATGAAGGATATGAATCTGTATTACATAGTACTTTGATGATGTATAGATCAGCTAGTCATTTATTTTTTGTGAGAAATACGGTATACCAATAAACAAACATTTTGAAACAATGTATCAATATCTTATAAATTAGTATTCTCACATAGCTAGCCATGTAAGATAGAGTTGTCCCATGAAAGACAGCTATGTAAGATAAATCTATCTTACATAGCTGTGACGTCACAATTGAAAAAACAATGAGATGACGTCATGTCAGCCAAAGTTGACGTCATTTTTCTTCTATTTCGATTGATTTGTCGGATTTATTTACCATTTCATTTGTTTAATTTGCATTTCAAACCGTTTTACCTAAGATTTCTTGTTTATATTTGTAATATAAACCAAACTTTGATGAGCTCTTTCGAATGGCGTTCTTATTTTTAAAATCGATCGATTATTTAAGAAGTTAAGATTTTGTCACAAAACGGCTGCCTCACCTTTCGTGCAAGTAATTCGACAAGCAATGTGAGAAAATAACTCTTTCATATGTAAATTATGTAGGATAGAACTATTCCACCCTCGGGTACAGAATTTTGGGTCAGAAACCTCGGCAAGCCTCGGTTCTGACCCAAAATTCTGTACCCTCGGGTGGAATAGTTCTATCCTACATATGTACATATGAAAGAGTCATATATTATCATTTGAAACAGAAGACTATATCTATCGTGTTCGGGGGCCACAATGGAATAGGAAACTCATACTCTTTCCTAGAATGATAACTATAAATGAAGGACAAATAAGGAATTTTTCATGTGTTGTTTTCGGACACAATATCAGAATATGGTCATTTAAATAAAACAAACTTTTAAAATTATTAGATCAAATTCAAAATCAAAATGTTTTATGTAATTTAGATATGGATATAGAGACATATGCCTGTCTGTCCATTTATTTCCTTTTCACTTATTACTAGTAGTGTGCAGTAATAAGGCTCTGGAGTAATATGAATAACACAAGACTTTATCAATTAGTTCCTTGGAGATATAATGTATTAATCGTATGAAATGAATATGAATTATAACAATCAATTCGGCAAGCAAGTTATTATTTAATTTAGTATTTAGTTCCGAAATTATACAATGAACAGGTAAAATAGTCTTCTCAATTTTTGTCTATAAGCATAAAAAGTATATTTTGACCAAGTTTTTGTGTACATGTAATTGGAATTGTTTTACATTAATTTTCAAAATCCACAAGAATTCAGTGTTTGGCCCTAAAATATAGGTTGGTGTTTTATTATTTTAACGTTCTAATGAGTATAAACAGCCAGGGTCATGTAAGGACATGCAAAGTTTGGTGGTGGAGGAAAGCCAGAGTACCCATAGAAAAACCACGGACGAGCGGCAGTAACGTAAATATTTTTTTCTAAACCTCTGTTCATGCTTTCTGTTCAGATGCAAATTTAAAGAGTACTTGATCAAGTTTCTGCTAACAGAAAAGCAATTCCTAAGTCTCACCTTCCTCGAATATAGTCAATCGCAACATAATACAATACGTCAACCTTATTCATTTTTGACCATAGAAAGTGTTTTGTGGCCATTTTGAATCAAGGGTCCATATTTATTGATTTGATATTATTATTTAACATCCTATCAAAAGCCAGCTAGGGCCTTTTAAGGACATGCCACTGTCAGATATGTTGGTGGAGGAAAGCCAGAGTACCCACAGAAAAGCCACTGATCAGCAAAGCAGTTGGTACTTTGCAACTGCTCCACACGGGATTCGAACTACGAATGAAACGGTTTATCGCAGTGTAGTTGAACTGTGGAATATTTCCTTCCGTTCAATACACAGTAATGTTGTTGGAATTACAATACATCCCCGTACAGAAAAAGCTAACCAAAGCTCATGAGTAGCACATGAGCTTCACATAAGAATAATGTTAGAATCCTATGCAAATTAGGTGAGCGAAGTAATGATTATGCAAACCATTAAAAAAATGTCTGCAAGCATTTTATTTTACTTGTTTTATATCACTTACCTACATTTAAAATATCAAATTCACAGCAAGACATTATTTTTTTCACATATAAATATTATATGGCCTTTTCGAAGGAAAAAATTATATGGCAAGCCTACAAATTATGAATTTGACGTCTTATGAGTGGTAAAGTAGATATTCAGAATGGTTGTTACGTTTCTTTTGGACAAAACAAAGATATAATTTATGCATGTTTACAATTAAAATAATTGGAAACCTACAACAAAGTATAGAAAATTGAGTGAAATTGAGTGCTCCACAAGCACACATGGGGTCCACTTCGTACCCGGCCGAAAGGTATAGTAGTCTGGGTATGTATATTGCGATTTCGTTCTAAATTCTCTGCTGTATGGCATCATTTGTACCGGTAGATATTTTATGCATTGATACCAGTATGTGTGTGTCACAGAAGCTAGGTGATAATTTGACTAGGCGATGGGGTACCGTTGCTCGTGAACATTTTTGAGTAACTAAGATTAAAGATACATGTACATTATGTATACATTCATTTATATACAAATGTATATAATTATTAACACAAAATCCAATACTATATACTTCTAGTATGAGTATGATTTATCCGAATCAGAATTTAAAGTTCTATATGTTGTAAGATTATCACAGTAATGTTAAATGACACTTTCAACAAACATGTATACTGAAACACATTTCAGAATAATTTAGATGATAGTAAAATTTTAACTTGAGTATAAAAATTTCAACATTTTCAACTTACCATTATGTACCTAAAACCAAATACTCTTTTTTACACAATCTATTTGTGATGATATTATGATCGATGCTTTGACAAGGTAACAGTTACAAACTGAAGAGAAGTACAGTTGATTGACTAAAATCGAACAATTTGGACCATAATTCCGGAATTAACAAAAACGCATATACAGACTCAAATCGATTGAGATGAATTTCCATCATCACAAATTAGCAGTAAAATACCATACTGACACATGTATAAGTCTTACTATAAGGAATGTTGTAGAGTAGCGGGGAGAAGCAACATACATGCCTGTCAATGATTATGAAACATACATACCAGTCAGTGATTGTAGCTCCATCGTAACTTATAGCATACCCCCTAGTTTTGAAAATCACCTTGTGAACAGGATATCTCAAGTTATACACCATTAACAGCAATGAGATTTGGCACAGACATGTAGTTATAGATAAGGACGGAACTGATTAAACTTGGCGACAAACAGACATAAACTGTATTTTTGAGGAATTAAAATATATTTCATTCCTTCTTTGTCTAAAGTAATATTTAAATGAGAAACACAATGCATTATGGGAAATTATATGGCCGACGGTACCACTTCATACAAAAGAAATATAGTTTAAGAAAAGATTAAGGCAATTAAGAAATATTCATTATTTTTCTATTCTTAAATATGTTACTCAAAGTGTCATGACATCATTACCTGTGTTGGATAATCTTTATTCCCTGGACAGTGTCACAAGTTAGGTGCCCTAGTGTATTTTGTTATCAAGCCCCTGGGAAAGGCTCGACTGTAGCTGCCAATGTCAATTTGTTGACCCGTTGTACACATTCCGTTGTGCCGAGACCCAGCCAATACAACTTGTGCATTGTTATCTTAATTGTGAAATTTATATTGTGTTGAAGAAAATGAGATAAAAGATAAGTTATTAGTTTCAACGTATTGAAGATAATTCAGTTTACCTCTTATAACCAGGACAGCCAAACATCTTTGATTTTTTTTGTCACCTATAATGAATTAAGCCCTCCTCCAGCAGGTATCTTTTAAAAGTCTAGTCAACTTAACACTTTGATTATACATAGTTGTACATGTGTGATACCGATAAGCAATCATACAGGAAAAAGTTTTCCCAATTATTTTTTATCATATAACAATATTCTGATAAGTTTGAATAAACAACATTGTTAAATTTTGAATTTTATTAAATTTTCTGATATTAAAGTTAAGTTGATGCTATTTGAATTGGTCCCAACAATATTCTTACTAAGATGCTGCTTCTGCATACGCTCACATTAAAATCCTGCTCAGAAAAAAACTGTTTTGCACAAATCATTTTTTTTTATAAAACTGTTGATCTATATATACTGAACTTAACATTTGATGAATGACATCCGTCTTGAAGGAATTTTATGATTGTTTTAATACCAACATTGATAACAATTAAATACCAGTGGTCATTTGAATTGTCCTAATTAATTATTAGTTTAAATAGTGCATATGAGTGATAATCAAGAATATTAGTCAAAACCAATCATTGAACAATAATTAACTGGACCATCGTGCTACGAGGCCATTGGCCTCTTGTTTTAGGTACGTTTGGGGCCGAATGAAGGCCCCTTCCTCTAGAGAAATGTTGCTGTATTTTCTCAATTTCATGTAAATATTTTCCCAAATTAAGAATAACTGTAAAAATATACATATTTCAAGAAAAATACTATGTAAATTTTTTCCAATTGAAAAGATGCAGCCCCCTTGAAATTATTGAGTAAGAAAATCACTGCCAGTACTTTTAACGGGTAGTCGCTTTTCCTTCAGTACACACGGTGTGTTCCCTATAGGCCTGTGCAGTATGTACTGAACTGTACATACAGCTGCCTCTTACATTATATACATGTATACTGTAATTGTCATAAATCATGTACAGCACGTACACTTATCATGCAGTATGCATATATATACATCTTGTAAGGTTTTTAATTACTAATGTCATTAGCCCCTGTTTAAATTGTATAAATAAGTTTGAGTGTGATGATTTGTTGTGGCATGAGCTGACAGAATACTGATCATGAAGTCTCAATGGTCATTTGAATTGTCCTAATTAATTATTAGTTTAAATAGTGCATATGAGTGATAATCAAGAATATTAGTCAAAACCAATCATTGAACAATAATTAACTGGACCATCGTGCTACGAGGCCATTGGCCTCTTGTTTTAGGTACGTTTGGGGCCGAATGAAGGCCCCTTCCTCTAGAGAAATGTTGCTGTATTTTCTCAATTTCATGTAAATATTTTCCCAAATTAAGAATAACTGTAAAAATATACATATTTCAAGAAAAATACTATGTAAATTTTTTTCAATTGAAAAGATGCAGCCCCCTGAAATTATTGAGTAAGAAAATCACTGCCAGTACTTTTAACGGGTAGTCGCTTTTCCTTCAGTACACACGGTGTGTTCCCTATAGGCCTGTGCAGTATGTACTGAACTGTACATACAGCTGCCTCTTACATTATATACATGTATACTGTAATTGTCATAAATCATGTACAGCACGTACACTTATCATGCAGTATGCATATATATACATCTTGTAAGGTTTTTAATTACTAATGTCATTAGCCCCTGTTTAAATTGTATAAATAAGTTTGAGTGTGATGATTTGTTGTGGCATGAGCTGACAGAATACTGATCATGAAGTCTCAATTAAGCTATTAAGTCATAATGAGGAAAAACGGTATAAAGCTAGTATATTAATAATCCGAAATAAAAGGCCAAAATAAATAAATTCAAAGTAAAATCAAAATCATTACTATGGAATATATATTCAGCCACTATAGGGCCTTCTTCAGTCCGAAATAACACTGACACAACGTGTTCGTCTACATGTTTGTTTACATCTACTGTGTGCAGGTACGAAATGTCTCGGCCCGTTTGATGTATACGGCGGGTTATTTCGACCCAACATGCTATGTGCAATAAATCAACCCCAGTGTTTAAACAATGGTTATAACCACAAAATACTTTATCAGATAGACTCGTGTAGCCATAAACATAACCCTGACGTATCAAAAGGGGATATTATATGCAATCACATGCACGGTCGAAACGTCAGACATACCAGCTTTTCGAGGTGGCAATCGAAAGAAAAGTTTGACAATCGACTAAGGGTATGTTGGTTTATTTATTTTTGCGTCCTATTAACAGCCAGGGTCATGTAAGGACGTGCTAAGTTTGTTTGTGGAGGAAAGCCGGAGTACCCGGAGAAAAACCACCGACCAGCGGTCAGTACCTGGCAACTGCCCCACATGGGATTCGAACCCGCATCCCAGAGGTGGAGGGCTTGTGGTAATATGTCGGGACATCTTAACCACTCGGCCACCGCGGCCCCTTTGAGACAAGTCGTATCTCACACTATTCTGTAGACATAGTGCCTATTACATCAAATCTAATAAAATAAAACGCAGATTCCCATTATCATTACGTTTGACAAAAAGGATCAGAGAAAATCCCACTAGGGGCCACGTCCACGTGATCCTTGATAAAGACCAGTCAAATTGCTGCCCCCAAAACTTTCACACCTAAGGTTTGCCCCAAGAGCACAACATAGCTTACCGTATATGTATACTGGGACGAAATGTCGTATATACTTGATGCAGCAAGGTGCAGAACCTACACGTGGCCGTGAGTACACGTGGTATAAAGGTCACCTGAACATGACATGACCACCCATGGGACGCTGTCAGATCCTCTAATCACCGGAGTGGTCATAAGGATCTGTATTTTAATCAGATTTCCTATCACATATTTCTGTTCACAGTCGTGGTTCCCTAGTGACCACCAATCTCTCTACGGCAGGTTGCTCCCATTCTGACTTAGAATTGAGGAGCTTGTCAGCAACTGATCCGTGTATAGCGACCGCCTCTGAAACTTGTCGTTCGAGTGGCTTGGAGAAGGTCTTGATGACTTCACACTTGAAGTTTCTAATGTCACCTTCGTCTCCTGGGTGTTCTTCGAGCAAGTGCTTAGCCAGAGCATTAGAGAGATTACCACTCTCTACTTGGCGCCTGTGTTCCTGGAACCGGGTATAGGCATTTCGGCCGGTTTCACCAATGTACTCAGCCACTGTGTTGTGCTTGGCACAGATTTTGCATGTGGCTTTGTACAGCGCACCGGACCGGAAATGTAATGACCCACCACCAGAACCAGGGTTGCTCTGACATAGCACACACTCTCCTCGTTGACACTCATCACCAAATTTAGTGTCGGTACGAACAAGTTGCTGCTTGATCGTCTGCCCACCAGTTTCAACCACCCCGATATTCACGTCAAGTCTGGGCCCCTGTACCGCTGTCACCCCTCGCAAACGTCTGGCAAGTTCTGCACCAGGAGTTGATGGTACGAAAATTACGGTGTCAGCTGGTCGAAACCATGAAGCCTTTTTCACGTTCTTCCTAGACCTGCGCTCATTCTCCTTCCAAGATCTATGCCGATATAGTGGCGTATCACCACGCTCGCTCGCGGATACCTGATTGGCATAGCCTCTGAGGGCAACAATGATTACATTGGCCCTAAAAGACTCTGGGTATCCGGAGATCAGCATCATCTCTGCAAGATCCTCCATAAGCTCTTGGCGCAGTTCTGGTACCAAAGATGGTCTGGTGTTACGCAATCGGCGTATGCCGTCCTGAATTAGGGATTGGCGTTTCACGGACACAGGGAGTGCACTGCGATTGAGGATGAATTGTGAGCTGGAAACCTCTTTCTTGTAGAACTTCCAGTCCACAGATCCATCCGCGTCGCGAATTTGGACCTGAATGTCCAGCAACGGCATCCATCCAGAATCATGGGCCGATGGATAGTCAACCTCCATTCTTGTATATGGGCATACTGAGTTGGCAACCTCTTTAATTATCTGCGCCGTCCTCTCATCTGCTGGTCTTATTCTATCCCTCTCCACCAATTCATCCACAATCACGATCTTGCCCTCAACAAACCTACTACCTGGTGGTAACGCCTCCACAACAAGGTTCTGGTCATCCACATAAACTTTGTGTACGTATACCTGGTGGTTAAGGAAGGTTGACATGGTGGCTGCTGCCATTTTCTGCCTGAACTGTCGGCACCAGAAAATCATATGGATCTTGGCTAACGCTCCAGATAATTTAAGACCAATGGGACCTCCTTTCTGTTGGTGGTATAAGTCTCCCTGAAACGTGTAAGTATGGTGGTTCATTACTATTTTGATCCCCTCTTCCAAGGCCAACGCGAACATGAGACGTGTCTCATCTGTCCTAGGTACACTTTCACGTTCTCTAAATAGACTCTTGTCGGAGCCTGGTGGTCTTTCTCCCCTCCTCCTAGCTGAAGTAACTTCATCCGTTGTGATTTTGATGTCTTTGCCACGACTCCTGCGTTTGGGTATCTTATCATCAAAGCCAAGCACGTCTAAGTCCTTGCGTTTATTCTGATAAATGACCGCAAGATAAAGACCAACGTTCAACGGAATCCACTACCTCTAGGTCAGATCGAAGGAACTCCTCTCTCACTTCCTTCGCAACGGCGAAGGCATTGAGGCTCGGATACATGGCAGCAACATCCATTGATAGAGCTACTGGTTCTCTGGCACCATGAGCTGTGTTGTTATTGTACGATGTCACCGCTTCAAGTACATCCTCTGTGGATCGACTGATGACTCCGATGTCGTCACCAACGTCTCCCAACGTTGAGGTTATCTCAGAGAGAAGTGTCTGAAAGAGGACCATTGATGCTCTCGTTAGCTCCGCATACCAGTCTTAGGGGATGACCACGTTCACTGGCCGTTTTATGGTCTTTCGGTAAACCATACAAGGGCGGTGCAATGCAACTTGTAGTGCGAAGTGCCTGTTTTACCCTGTCCCAATGTCGGTGTTGAATACCATCTGGGTCATCCCACCTTTCCCCCATTGTGAGGAACCTCCCCCATTGCAAAGCGTGAGCTCCAATCTCCTTCTCGAGTTTGTCGTGTTCCTCATGGCTGATAGTAGGATCATCATCGAGATGGGGCTGCACGAGCTCAATGAAATTGCTCATACTGTTCATGGTCATACGCCCACTTTTGTCTGACGGCATAACCACCACCTCCTTACTTTTGACACGATCCTTCAGTGATCTTATCCCAGACTGCTCCTCTTGTGTCAGATTCGAGCTCCTAGGTCTACCATTTTTATCACATCTTTTGTTTATGTAATCCTGCGTGGTATTCCTTCCTTAAGCCCCTGCAGGTAGGGCGTTAGAATTGTACCTGCTGCCCCTATTGCATGATCGTAAAAGGCGACTAAATTTAGGATCTTATCTTTTCTCTTCTTCCTTACTGACTTTATCTTTCCTAATGCCTCCCTTGGCACCGCCTCACTTTTGGCCTTGAGTTGAACGTTCGCCCCTGTGAGGAAGGCTCTGGGTTCTGTCCCCTGGCCGAGACACACCAAAGTCTATAAAAGTGGTACGTTTCTGCTCCTGCTTGGCGCTCAGCATACAGGGAGTGGGACGACTGGTTCGCCCGTTGTCAGTATAATGTGACCGGGTGTGGTGTGTTGCTTGGTGTCTTCGGCAGCATGCTTCAGTGATATAGCACTATAAAAAGGGCAACAGTTCCACTATACAAGAAGACACAACATGAATATACCGCAGTCTCCCAAAAACATGCACCCCGTACAACATACATGCAACACACCGCATACATGGGAGGCCGTCCTTACATGACCATAGCTGTTAATAGGACGTAAATTAATCAAACAAAAAAGTATTCCTTAGCTCCATCTTCAAGTTGTTGAGTACAACTGCCTTTTGCTGAGGTAATGGTCTGGGAGGAACAATCCGACGACATGTGGACATGTCTGTAACACGCCTGTTCGAGAAAGACATGGTGACTGTATCGGAACTGTACACCTCTCTTTTTCTCTGTTGTTCCTGTTCCCATTCTACGGTCCATGCCCCGTCTTTGCCCCCTAAATGATTCGTTCTTCGTTCATCTCGTGACCTGAGCTCCCACTTTATCTTTGTACCCATAAGTTCGGCTGCGGTCTCCATATCATCTACCTTGATAGGTTTATATGTAGCGAACTTAGGAGGAAGTGCAAGTGCAGCTCTCTCCCCCTTAGACGAAGAAAGATCATCATGAATCAGAGGCCGTTGCTTTACTTCAATCTCTCGTCCTTGGCACGTTGCTCTGTCTTTTAATTGATCATCACCGTAGCGGATCCCCTCATACACTCCGTTCCATGTCTGAATTTGTCTGTTACGTCCCAATTTCCTTTCAAGGTGGTCAGCCTTACGCCTATGTTGTTCACGAATTTCTGACCACGTTCTGTGTACCTCGGATTCCTGGACATTCACCAGTTGGTGCATGACCTCGCGATATTTACCCCAACGTCTCCATACGTACACCTTATGACGTTCAAACATAGACCGTGTGTATCGCTCTACACGCTCAGCTGAGCGGATCTTACTGCGCATAAGGTCTAACACTACTTCCTATCTTCGCGTCTCCTTCCCACCACCTCTTCACTTATCGCATATCTCTCAACATCGTTGGTACCTATTGTCTTACTTTTCAACTTTTTGAACAGCAATTCACAACTAAATGCTCGTGTTAGCTTAAGTTTTAGTTCTACTTGTTTCTTGAATAATTTAATCCACACATCCCTCTCTGTATGAGTTAGGGGAACCGATGCTATCAGGGTTTTAATCATGTGGCTAGCTATTAAGTCATCTAAGTTGTTCTTTCATTCAATGAGGCATTGTACTATTTTACATAAGTGATAGCTACTGTAACTAACTTTTTACGTCGTAAAGTTTTTACATTAACAATTGATTTATGAACAGGAATTAAAAAAAATGAAATAAAAATTATGAAAAATATTTCTTAAATTGCTTCATTTTTGTACCAATCATTATAAAAATTGATAGAAATATTTATTTTGATGTACTGAACAACATATTCGGTTTTGTCACTAATTTTACCTTGTATTGAACATGTTGTCGTTTGTTGTCGTTTCTGGTCACTTCTTTGGTTGTTGTTATTAATTGTGACCCCTACAGAGAGCTATAAAATGTACAGTTAAACCTCACTCTGTTTGAAATGTCCATTTAACTACTTTTGACAGAAACATATTATGTTTCTGCTTTTGGTTATCGATGGGTTTTTTATTAATATTTTGTAGTCTTCAACACGACATAAAGAAAAAATAAGGTTAAAAAATGTCCTGTCAAACAAAAAAAAGCATGTACCTTGACGGTTTACAACTCCAATAATGATAGAGCACAATGGGCTTGACTTTCTATCAATAATATCATCCTTGATATCATATAGCTTTTTTTAAATATTATAGCTACGTGTATATACTATCTTATAGGACCCATATCATATATATAAATATCATATCATATATAAATGCTGTATGATCTCTGTACAGATCACATGTTAATTTTCAACAAAATAAACAAAAAATCATTTGCAGGCGTGTTGGTCATGGAGTGGACACATCTCTTTGTTTACTTAATTACCAAGCCGGTTCACTGCCTAGTATTAAGTACATTGTAGTGTAGTAAGAGCAGTCAGCTAGGGCAAGAGTAGTGTGCTTCCAGCTGGGCTGGAACCTGCGACCCGAACTTACTGGTCTGCTGCTCTACCGAATGAGCTTAAGGGAAATTCCCCCTCGCACGAAGCTAGAAGGCGACCGTATCACTTACATTTATGTACATGTAAGCTTACAGTATGTATAATTAAAACCTATTACCCTACTTCCCCTTTTCCAAAGTGTTCGCCCTCAAACACAGACCACGAAGCCTCTCAATGAATTTCATTTAGCTTTCACTTGGAGTGGTCTATGGAACCAAATATTGTTAGGCGTACGGGCGAGAGCAGTGTGTCGCCAGCCGGGCTCGAACATACGACCCCGGACTTATAATTACTGGTCCGCCACAGCGAAGATGCTAGAAGTTGACCGTATCACTATGTAAACCTGCTAAAACGTGTACTACAGTGTATGGAAGCGTCAGGAAAAGGGGGCAACAGGCCTGGGAACATCAGGTTATTGGGGCATGGAGTCAGGTAGCCTAAAAAGAGCATGGCACAACGCCATGTTAATCGGGGCCACAGGCAACCTACAGATGTGGGGAATACTAGTACTATGAAATTATGGTAGATGCATCTCATAATCCATAAAATACTAACCAAAAATGGAGCTATCCTTTTCCAATATAATTTCGGATCTTGAGAAAGGCAAATTAGAAAGAACGTCTCAGTGTAGGCTAGTAGGCCACGCAATTATGTTTTGCAAAAATGGTGCTGTACGCAACTATGTTTTGCAAAAATGGCGCTGATGGAGTCTCGCGTTTGCAAAAAAATCGGATCACCTTAAAATTTTCTACAAAACTAGAGGAGTTCCAGATGGGGTGCTGGAATTATTATCAAAGTTGCTTCCCTTTGTACATTATAATGCCTAATTACGATAATTTAATCATGGGGAATTTATTTTACTCTGTTTGCTAAGTTTAAGGCGATTTAGTTACGATAAGGCAAGATTTCGTAATATTGAACCCATAGTTCCAAAATGCGCGGTGTGCGATAAACTGTATCGCAGATCGCACAGTTGCTTGGGCGCACACTTTTAAATAGGTAACGTCATGTAACCCAGATTGGCACACATTTTTCTTATTTTTAAGCATCTATTTGTCAGATTGTAAAATAATTCCAATTTTTGTACCAATCTTACAAATGGAGCCTATCATCTGTATGTTGGTCTATGTTTGGAATTCTTCCTGAACGTGTGTCCATAAATAGCATCCTTGGATTTGTTTGTTTGATTTATTAACATCCTATTAACAGCTATGGTCATGTAAGGACGGCCTCCCATGTATGCGGTGTGTTGCGTGTATGTTGTGCGAGGTGAATGGTCTGGGAGACTGCGGTATGTTCGTGTTGTGTCTTCTTGTATAGTGGAACCGCTGCCCTTTTTATAGTGCTATATCACTGAAGCATGCCGCCGAAGACACCAAGCAACACACCCCACCCGGTCACATTATACTGACAACGGGCCAACCAGTCGTCCCACTCCCTGTATGCTGAACGCTAAGCAGGAGCAGAAACTACCACTTTTATAGACTTTGGTGTGTCTCGGCCAGGGGACAGAACCCAGAGCCTTCCTCACACGGGCGAACGCTCAACTCAAGGCCAAAAGTGAGGCGGTGCCAAGGTAGGCATTAGGAAAGATAAAGTCAGTTAGGAAGTAGAGAAAAGATAAGATCCTAAATTTAGTCGCCTTTTACGATCATGCAATAGGGGCAGTAGGTACAATTCTAACGCCCTACCTGCAGGGCCAACATCCTTGGATACATGTCTGGAACGCACCTGATATCAACCAGGTGCGGGTACCCAAATTAGCACACCCAGGTAAAAACAGTGAGCATAGAGAAATATCGGAATATTTCAAATATAATTTGACTTATATTGAAACTACAATACAAAAATCAACAATTAATGCCATTAAACACTTTTCTCCATATTTATTTTTAGAATGATTTACGTCAAAATTAATGTAGTCAATACGCAGGTAAAATTTCATCTTTATGGTTATCTCATGCTTTTCTTACATGATTTTTACGACAATATTCATGCATATTTTGCCTTTTTAAGCAACATATAAATGGCATAAGGGAAGTAACTCTTGGATTTTAAAGTGCTATTCGAGCGCACCTTTCATTTCGCATGCGCACATTATCGCAAATGAAAAATTTCCATACATCATGTATTAGAAAATCGACATTTACTGAGGATAAAACAGCTCTGAACTATGAAACTACCAAATAACTGACAACTAAATTAATTAAATTTGTGTTCTAGACATATTTTATACCATTTCCCACTTTTTATAATAGACTTTTGAGCGAAAAGAGGAAAACTAGAGTCATTGCACAAGTTTATGGCAGTACAAAATTCCTCCTAGCTATGTCATGTGGAAATATCAACATTAAAATATTTCATGATGATCAGGGAATAATTATAGCAACAGCTAAAAGAAAATTTCCAAAGTGAATTAAAACGGAAGCATTATTATCAAAAAGTGTGCCATTTTGGGTACGATCACCGTAAACACACAAGGGTCCAACTCAATGAAAATGGATGTTGTCATACATTTTTAGGTCATCTGACCCGAAGGGTCAGATGATGACCTATAGTCGTCATGTTTCGTCCGTCGTCGTGCGCCGTCCGCCGTGCGTTAACTTTTCACATTTTGAACTTCTTCTCAAGTTCTACCACTGCGATTTAGCTGAAACTTACATGAATGATTCTGACATGGTCCCGACAAAGTGTTGTTATTTTTCGGGTCGATCCGAAATCCAAGATGGCCGCCACAGCCGCCATCTTGAAAACACATTTTGAACTTCTTCTCAAGTTCTACTGGTGCGATTTGGCTGAAACTTTCATGAAATGATCCTGACATGGTCCCGACAAAGTGTTGTTATTTTTCGGGTCGATCCGAAATCCAAGATGGCCGCCACAGCCGCCATCTTGAAAACACATTTTGAACTTCTTCTCAAGTTCTACCGATGCGATTTGGCTGAAACTTGGATGAAATGATCCTGACATGGTCCCGACAAAGTGTTGTTATTTTTCGGGTCGATCGGAAATCCAAGATGGCCGCCATCTTGAAAACACATTTTGAACTTCTTCTCAAGTTCTACCGGTGGGATTTGGCTGAAACTTGCACGAAATGATCCTGACAAGGTCCCGACAAAGTGCTGTTATTTTTCGGGTCGATCCGAAATCCAAGATGGCCGCCACAGCCGCCATCTTGAACACATTTTGAACTTCTTCTCAAGTTCTACCGTAGGGATTTGGCTGAAACTTGCATGAAATGATCCTGACATGGTCCCGACAAAGTGTTGTTATTTTTCGGGTCGATCGGAAATCCAAGATGGCCGCCATCTTGAAAACACATTTTGAACTTATCAAGTTCTACCGGTGCAATTTGGCTGAAACTTGCACATGAAATGATCCTGACATGGTCCCGACAAAGTGTTGTTATTTTTCGGGTCGATCGGAAATCCAAGATGGCCGCCATCTTGAAAACACATTTTGAACTTCTTCTCAAGTTCTACCGGTGGGATTTGGCTGAAACTTGCACGAAATGATCCTGACAAGGTCCCGACAAAGTGCTGTTATTTTTCGGGTCGATCCGAAATCCAAGATGGCCGCCACAGCCGCCATCTTGAAAACACATTTTGAACTTCTTCTCAAGTTCTACCGTAGGGATTTGGCTGAAACTTGCATGAAATGATCCTAACATGGCGCCGACGAAGTATTGTTACCTTTCTGGTTGATCCCAAATCGAAGATGACTACCATGACACTATATGTAATTAATTTCCTATATGTTAAGGACCTTGGGCCTCTTGTTTGAAATAAAATTTGTTGAGAGAAATTAAAAATGATCCTGACAAAGTGACACCATATATAATTAATTTTACTATTGTCAAGGTAGGCAGATGACCGTTAAGGCCCTTTGGGCCTCTTGTTATATTTGTAATTTATAACTCAAAAGTAGTCCCATTGATAACTGTTTCTGTGCTGTCGTATGACAGATTGTTTGTATTAGTCTTAAGGTATATAATATTGCTGTTGGGGGTGTTACATTAACGAATAACAGAAAGGAGAAACCAGCAGCTAAATTCAAAACACAATTTAATTATATATACAATATTATACAGAGATGGTTTACAATATCTAAAGTAATTGGTGGGGGTACAAGACTAGTACGATGATTTAAAGTGTTACTTATCTGTATGCGAATGTCCTGGTATAATCCTTGATCCTTCCAAAGGTGCTGTACATCTAATCACTGCTCCTCTATCCGACTCCCGGATATTGCCTCCATTTTCTCTGCGGAAGCATGTGCTATCGGTCTGGCGCTTGACCATATCGAAGAACACCGCATTGAAAAGGCAATCATCTGTTCAGACTCTCTTTCGGTTCTTCAGGCTTTGAAATCAAGAAGCCCTAGAAATACTCTAATCCAAAATCTTTTAATCCGAACATTTCGATTATCTTCTAAAACTCAAATTACTTATCTCTGGATTCCCAGTCATGTGGGTATAAAGGGGAATGAACAGGCTGATGAAGCAGCTAAGACTGCTCTTCGCCTAGCACAAACAGATTTGAAACTACCATACACCGACATCAAACCTTCAATTCAGTCAGCCATCAAACACCATTGGCAACAAAGGTGGTCTACCGAAACAAACAATAAACTGTTTAAAATTCAACCTACACTTAATCCTAAACTGTCCAGTCGGAGAGACCGCAGAGAGGAAGTTGTACTCTCTCGGCTCCGAACTGGACACACATATTTTACACATTCCTATCTATTGAGAGGGGAGGATCCTCCTACATGCCATGCATGTGATTCTCCTCTCACAGTGGAGCATATTTTATTGCATTGTATTGATTTTAAACACATACGAGATAAATACTACGATGTCTCCGACATGTACACTTTGTTTCATGCCGTGAGACATAATCGTATTTTTAATTATCTCAAAGAGATCGGTATTTTAAGCAAAATATGAACGTTTTTCTCATCATACATCGTATCAACTCAACATTTCATCGTTTCATCAACATTGTGCATGAGTTTTCTCATGTGTTTTAGCCAAATTTATTTTATCCCATGCAAACCTTTTTTTTTATCAAATTAACGTTTACAATCTGTGTTTTAGTCCTTACTTGCTTTTTCTTACCCTGAACTTTTATCCTGATATTAATGCATGACTTGTAGTTTGGCCCTAAATGACCTTAGTTGTCGATGGGCCGTAAAACTCAAACAAACAAACAAACAAAATGATCCTTCCAGGTTTCAAATTAACAATAATCACAAATCCACAAGGAAATTGAATGTCCACCGATGATTTGTAAAGTTCCAGGCAATATGAATAAATCCACACAAAGTGTTGTAATAATCCACAGATAAAGTCACAATAGCTCTCCCAATAGAATCTTATATGGCGCTGTACAATTCTTGGTATGTCTTATTACAGGTCTCATTACAGTTCTGATTAGCCTTGGACAGCTCGAGTATATATAGCTAAACCCTAGTTCAAGAATATTGGAGAACCTTCTACTTCTAGAAATATTTAACTAAAAACAGTAAACAAGTAAACACACATAACTTTCTGGAAATAGATCATTCTAGATCTCTACTTAAAATCAACATGTTTACAAACATATTTGTTTATACATGATTATATTCTAGAAAGTTCTATAACCTAAATCAATGATATGACCTTCATAGGATGTATTGATAAAAAAAGCTATAGGAGTTATCTCCCTTATCTCATAACTACATGTATTTAGTGTCATACATAACAGGGGGAGGCAATGTAGTATTACGAGCAGGACCATCCGTTCCACTAACCATTACACTAACTTTGCTGCTTGTAGTAGAAGTACTTGTAGATGATAATACGCACAAGTTGAGGTTCTATATTTAACAAGTTGTCCCGTTACAAACACCTTAAAGTACTTGTTTTTCTTTTTTTAAACCTGGCTGTTGTTTAAAGTGCAAGGGGTCGTTTGGGATGATTTTCGTTGCATGTTAAACATAAATGTGTGAAAGTGCATAAATTTGAATTACTTAATTGTTACAAATTTCTTGTCCTTCATGCATTAATCGCGAGTGGCCCTTAGAATCAAGAGTTGAGCTCTTGGACAGTTGGCTGATGGATTGGATGATGAAGGTTTAGACACATTCTTTATCCATAGATGAAACGGGCAAAAAAGTTTGTAGTATGCAAGGTGCTAAGGCATAAATTACATGAGGGAGGGATTTGATTCGCGAAAATGTTACAGAAAATGTGTGTTGTCACGTACTGATCATTTTATTTTGTTATTGTTGTGCCTTGAATACGAGGGCTGCTCTTAAGGAAAAGTTGTCATTGATATTCATGGAACGCTGAGGAAGTATATTTGGTGCCCATGTCGACAATGTCTCTTTTGTACAAGTCAAGCTAACACGTCGGTGGGGGTGAATCGAACACATAACTTGTTTAAAGATACCGAAAGCCAGTATAAAATCTACTCAAAGACAGAGTCCTATTTAGGTGAGCGTCTGTTTTGACGTAGTTAAAACAACTGATCACTTTGTCCTGTGACATATGGAATCTGGAAGGCAGCTAGATTAATGTCTCTGCCTGAGATAATTTGTTGACATAGGGAAGGCGAAAAGGTTTCTACCAGGGTAGGAATTCTGATGTATACTCAAAACGCGAGCGAGTAAAAGTTGGCTCACCTTCTGCAGTAGACTCTTGTATGAAATTACGATATGCCGAGTCTAGCGTGAAATCCATAGTTGGTAACTCACTTGGCCTAACAATAGGACCATCTCTTGTCGCTTGTCCAGCCCCTGTAGCTGTGGCAGCAGGTGGACTGTACTAATGTTGCTGGAAACTGTGTTGATTTTGTTTTCGGCCATGTATACCCATTTGTAGTGTGGCAACACTCTCGGTTAGATATGTGACCATGCCGTTCAATCTAGCCGTCGCTTCACTTCCGGCCTGACAGCCATGCTGTCCCGATGCATCATGGGATATTATATACACACATTCAGTTGGCAAATTATGGGATGTAGGCCTAGTGCTCAACTCACTTTCCTGGCTAATTTGAATTTATGTACTAGCACAATGTTGTTGTCGTTATTCCTAAACTCTACATTGTTTTTACCGCAGTTCTTCACGTAGACATGTTAAGGTCCCTTTTCCAATCATATCTGGATCGTCGGGAGCAGGGCGCGAGTTCTGACGTTGCTTGTGCGCCATAATGACTTAAACAATTGTTTACAAACAAAAACATGCACGACAATTCTATTAAAATTCTTTCATTTCCCTGCAGCTTTCAGTAAGGTATAACGGTCCATGGATCTCACTTGATTCTCTCAAGAATATGTTAGCTAAGTGTACCTTGGTCACATTCTCAGAAAATAGAGGAAGCTTGCTGCTTACCACAAGATCTCTAATATTCTTCAGTCTGCGATAGGCCAGTAAAGGTGGCTCTGGAAGATATTCTCAGTTTTTGCTGATGACTCTTTGATTACCGGCAGTCGGTTTCGAATGATAGTTAGATAGAGGTGGTAAGCTAGGGTGTAATGTGACCACACACGGGGACCTTGTATTGTAGGAGTTCTGACTTTTGTATTCTAGGAGACTGGGCCTCTCTCCAGGGCTCCTGACATTTGTCAATTTCCCTATCTATCGCAGTGGATTGGTATCCTCTAGACCGAAGAGTGATTTTTTTTAATTCTGAGCACCATTGCTCGAAGATGGTATCACGATCATCAGATACTATACGTCGGATGTGTAATTCTTGGGAATAGGGAATGCTACGGGTTGTGTGTGAAGAATGACAACTGGACGGGTGGAGATAAAGGTGTGTATCCGTGGGTTCTAGAGTACAAATCTGTTTGAGTTTTGAAATTTGAATTAAATAAAAAACATGGTTTATAGTAAATAGATATTGTAATCATAGAAGCAGTTATGTTTAAAAACTCTTTTAAATGATTATATAAATAATTGAATAATTGGTTGTTATTCTCCGTTGTTGGTTGTGTCTTCACGATTTGTTGATGAGGTTCATCAATAGTCTGTTGCATTATAAGGTCTGCATCGAAGCTTAGAGCATGCCTGAAATAACACTGGACGCGGCATGTTGTTTACAGCAGAGGCTTCCGGAAACTATCATCGTATTCATACGCGATGGCGAACTAGGTCTGTTAACCGCATGCTGTTCGCTAATGGCTGCTGCAGTCCGAAAGTAGTTCTTGGTTAGTTATAGTGTTGCACTTCATTGCTGTTGTCTTGATTATTTCGAATGTTTACATTATTATCGTCACTGTTTGTAAGGTTCCTCGTATCGAACAGATCTACTGCGAGTATTGCCTGAAAGTTCGCTGTTCGTAACGTTAGGCTAGTTAGGAGTGCGAGGATGTCCAACATCCATGTATTAGAGATTTCAGAGCACTTCTAGTCTATCCCCAGTCTTGAAGAACAATAATCCCAATCTTGTTTAATTCATCCTTTAGCTGACGTAGGGTCAATTAGATAAAGATTAGGACGTATTCAAGGCACGACTTGGTCTATATTGCGTGCTCTGGCCGCGACTTGCCATAAATGCAGAGTTAAGTATACGAGAGTTAAAGTAATACGATAGCCTAGGACCTACTTGTTACTCACAACTCAACAATTTCCTCATCACCGAAAGTTCACAAGTCTTGTATTATGTCCATCAAAACACTTCAGCGTCATTCTGTGTTGTATACATATAGGAATTTACGAAGGAAACATAAAATATTGCGCTCAGCCGACAGGACCCTTTATCAATTGTTTCATCAGTCCTGGCAAGGCATGATGCTAACAAAGAGCCCCTTCTTAGTAGGAACTGACCAATAATACCCTACTGGACAATCATGTGACTGTCGGCCCTTATCATTTCTCCCTCATAATGAGCCCCCTTACACTGTATACCCTTATCGGCAGTACACAAATGTATATGTATATATATATAAGTTCTGCACATTTAATTAGAAAATTAAATGAGTCTTCCGCTGGAAGACGATATTTGTTTATAATTCTGTTAAAATCAACTTCTACTGAGGGATCATTGAGATGACGTAGAGGTCACGTGGTTCAGTCTTCAGACGAGAAAATATACATGAATTCATTCTGTCTATAAAGAATTAAGGTTATATATGTATAGGTGAGGACAGTGTATTGATATATAACTGTGTTGTATATATTTAACATAATGTGAAACTATTATGATCCATGGGAGGTCAATATATCCTAACAATATCACGGAACACATAAGAGTCAAGTTTCCATTCCATGTCATCTGATAGTGTCCGCGATAACCTATCTGCCTCGGTATTTGATACACCTGGTAAATAACATGCTGAGAGCCATATATTCCGCGATAGACACCAATAAAACCATATACGCCTTGCGAGATGATGAAGCATATCTTTCTTGCCACTCATTTTTGACAAATAGTTTTACAGCGACAGTATTATCCATGTACATTCTGACAGAATGTCATGTTTGTCCCCACAGAAACACTGTAATGTTACAAAAAGCGGCAAAACAGTTCAAGATAATTAATGTGATGATTTTGTTCGCTATATGAACAATGTCCTCCAGTACGCGAAGAAGTTCCTTTGATAAGACCACCCCCAACCACTTTTGGAGCTGTCATTCTCAAGCGTTAGATTAGGAGATCCGCGATACACTGGATTAGCACATAAATGTACATTATCTACCCACCATGAAATTTGTTCTCTCCCATCACTAGATACATACACTTTGCCTTCAAAATCTCCTTTTGAGGATTTTAAGGCCTGATCTTTTCCATGCTCTAATGATTTATAAAACAACGGAGCCACCATTTTCCCAATCAGTTTGCGCAAGTGTCCGAATTGTTTGACTTCACAGCGTACAATCCTACACAATAGTACTAAGGACTCAACTTTTTCGTCGGTAAGTTTTCACAGTCATATCTACAGAATTTAACAAAAAAAAAACAGAAAAGTGATACACTGAGTAGGATATAGTATTGATTTATCTGGGTGAACGGTAAGACTAGCGAATCAAACAGCGTTACTGTGTCAACAATGTTACACATACATGACTCAAAGGACTCTGCTTGTAATAGACGGTCATCAATGTATGCTTCATTTGCATGTCCTTGTTTCCTTAGAGAGGACTCTTAGTTGAAAACCCTGGGAGCTAACCAACTTTCAAGGTCAGTGGGTCAAATATTCTAAAATCTTGAATTTTGAACTTCTTCTCAAATTCTGCCAGTGTGATTTAGCTGATACTTGCATGAAT
>NW_027187762.1:0-63943 GCF_041381155.1 Argopecten irradians
ATAACGTTGCTCTTCGACAAAGGACATCACAAGCTGGCGCGGACAGGCTGTTGTGTGCGGGGATAGAAGCAAAGGTTGCTTTAATTTCTACAGAGCACTCAATGTTCTACTGTTCTACTTTTAATCTTCATGAAGCTGAATCCGTTTTAAAGTAAATACAGATTTCTACGACAATTCATTATCTTGCACTTTTAATGTAACAACGTGTGTGGGAAATGAAGATAGAGTTGCAAGGTGTCGCTATCATGTCTATGGCAAGCACGTTTGGGTTTTTACCTATAGACCAATCAACACGTAATTAATAAGCGGCCTTTAAAAAGCCGTGTCAAAGGTCATAGGGAAAAACCGTTATCATTCATTTTTCTTGGCTGTGAAAAGGATCAACAATTTAGCTATCAAGACTTCTATTTTTATGACTACTAACGCTCACTGCGTTAACTAATCATAAAAACAAACAATTGGATAGAATTATCAGGAAAGGGTAACAAACTAAATATTAAAACCAAATATAAAACAAATAAAATATCCAGAATGGGTTACTTCCCCTAGACACGTACATGAAAAAACGCCCCGCTTAAGATATCTCATGACCAGTACATCATATATATAAAGCATGCCCCCCCCCTCGAAAAAATGAACCCGTGAATTTTCAAAATCTGGTCCATGAGTAAATCAAATTATGACATTCAGCCTATCATGAAATAACAGAAATGGAACAGTTATACAATGTATCAATAATTTACGCTATCATTTTGAGAACTTACAAGTACTTTCTTTCATTTTCCAATGAAAATTATCTATCATCTAGTTACTACTCTGTTAAGACATCAACAATGAGTGTGTGACCTGCTATCAAGTTTGAACATGTATATGTGAACTTGTGACTGTGATTAGATCAGCGCAGCGTATACAAGACATTATCCAGTAAAATGACTAGGGATGTAAGACAAATGTTTACAATGCTACAATAAAAACTCATACTTAAATTAGGGTTAAGAAAACATAGGAAAACTTGACTAAGTTGAAAGACAAACAAACTATATCCTGCCTAGAAAAATCTAGATTGATTAGTAAGCTGTCATCTTATTAACTTACGCCGCAAACTTTGAAAAACTTTATTGAATCGTATGACTATCAGGATTGCACAAAATTGACTAAGCAATCCATTTTACAAAATATATATTCATAACTTATTTCAACATCATCTAGATAATGTTCTGAAATAGCACTGGCAAAGCTTTGGTCAAAATTCAAACAAATGAAAATGAAAAATAAATTTCGTAACTTTATCATACTGAAATGTAAAAAAAAAAACAATTGTCATGCAAACAGATAACTATATGTATACTGTACAGTACAAAAAGTCTACACTAAAGGTGGAGGTCTCCGACGGATCTCCCTTTCTAGCATTGTCAGCAAGGTCACGTAAGGGCAGCCAAATTGCGTTTTGAATGCTGGTTCGCTTTTTGATGAATAAGATATTCATAGTTAGCACCACTTTTTCTTTTGCCAAAAATACGTTTATATTTCTTTGCCAGAAGTACGATAGAAGATACCACTAGCGGGTGTCAACCATTGCGCTAGTCGTAGCTCCCGAAATCGAATGGGTTTTCCGCACTGTACGCTTCGTCTTAAAGAAATCTGGGGCTGGACATGTCTGGTCTTAAGGGCAGTAACCTAGTTAGTTTCGAAGTCCTGTGGCCCGTGGAAGGCTCAACAGTAAGATTGGAAGAATCAGGACATTTACCTAGTTGTGGACTCTGCAGGGAGACGCCGGTAAAGTGCGATTGCTTCGGTAGGCGGCCATCTGCTTTTCATGCATCTGTAGACTGGTACGATGATGTGTCCGTCCGAGTCCTGGACTAGATTCGTTGGGTCTCAGAACATGTTCTTTGGTCATGGCGAATCGTATCCTGAAGAAATGGTGGGGTAGGTACCCCCGCTGCTGTCCTACGGAATATAGAGGCCATTTTTTTAAGCCTAATTAGATATGTACTGCGCTTGCCAGCGCTAACAGATGATACCTGGCGCTTATCTTTGTTGGCCGACTCTAAGTACAAATGACACCCCATGTGTCGGGCTAGTATAATCTGATGCTTTAATACGGCTTCCCTAGCTACCGAGTTTGTAGGCTTTCTGCCCTTTGAACAACTTTTGGGTCTTTAATGCCGCATATTCAGAACACCATTGTCTGCTCTTACAACTGAATTTCCCCAAGGTTTAGTCCCGTCATACTAAGGTCATTTTCGTAGCTTGTGCACTGTTCTCTTGCGTCATTATCGAAAGAGACGTCTTGGGCGGACTTCTGAAATATAGACATGTTGCCCCCCCAATGAAATGTCTTTTGGAACTCCCCCAGAGATCCCTGGAAATTTGGTCTGCGGCTCAGCGTCTTGGCATGTCGTATAAATGCCCTGTGCTCTCCAATGGAAACGAAACTTGTCTCCAGAATATTGATCCTTCATTTGTGTAATATATCCTCAAAAGTGCTTATTTCATACCTCGTTTTGGTTCTATTGAAAATAAAAACATTTGTTGGATAGTACAAAACCTTCGATCCCATTGACTGTCATCTTTCGGATTAAACCCTCAGGCAAAGTGTCCCCCGGCCGCGTGACCTCGCTTCTGGCTACGCAGTAACGATGTCGTCCCGTCCTCAATTCTACCCTGCGATTCACATGCTATGCGTATGCGTCGAATACGTGGTTGTATTAGACTCTGTGCTTTATCTGCTCATGTAGGTCTTGTATGCAGACATCGTGTGGCAACAACGGGACATAAAATCCTGTGTACCCAACGTGGTCAGATAATAAATTGTGTATGACCATGCACCCGATAACGTTGTGCGATAGTCAGTGATGAGAGAAATATATCCCCCTCTGACTCACTGTAAAATGGCATTACTTAGATGCCTTATAGGCTTAACACTATCAGAAATTAAAATGTTGCTAAACTTGTCCATCTAGCATTTGAATTTTTATTGTATTTCCTCGTCTTGGCGTAGCGGTAGTGTCACAACGACCAAATAGATGAAATCTCGCATTTCAGTGACTATCATATAAGGTTATTGAAGGGCTAGTCCGTTGAGGGTAGCTTTCCTGGCATTCTGTCAGTGCCACTTGAGCCCCCCCCTTGTTGTTATTTCGTGCTTTGTCACTCTGAGTGTGCAAGTACGCGCTACACTATTTCTCGTACACGAACTCTGTTTTCAGTTTGGGGAAGGGATGGAAGTATATCATTCCTTCAATAGTATCGATAATATGTTTTTAATTTGTCGGCCTTCATCCGCCGTACGCCGTTTCCCTCCCTCTTTGTTATGATTCGTCGGGGTTAATAGTTCTCAGGTCTCTGTTTCTCTTAATAGGCTTCTTCTGGTATATATGCACAATTGGAATTAGCTCGTTGTTATTGACTTGCTTTCTTTTTGCTAATTGTGCGACACAGAAGTCCACGAGATATGTATAAAGTATTCTTTCCCAGTACTATGTTTATTATCTATGAACTCCTATAACACAGCCGGAGTGTCCTTTGAAGACTATTTTTGTGATCACCATCCCCCCCGGTCCGGTCTGTTCTTGTTTTTCTAAGGTTAGGTATCAATCCTCCGATGCGTCCCTATCCAGACGATAAACACATTACCCTTCCGTTGGGAGTGTTATTGGATGCCCCCCACTATCTGGTCAGTTATGAATATTGAACTTTCCAATCGTTACCTATCATTCCCACTTTAGCATGGCATGATATGTACTTGCAGTCAGTATTTGGTCTGCATGGTTGTGGAACTCAAATGTGCTGGTGCGTAAGTTTGTAAATTGCTTGTCATACATCATGGTTAATCATTCACCCCATTACTGTCAGCGGGGTTTGGCTTCGATACTCGGTTGTCTGGGCGAGATCTCTCATCCCTGTTGTAGTGTCCTCCCTCAAATGATCATTTGGTTTATCCACACTGTGGGTCCAAGAAGTATAGATTCAATTACACTCGTTAATGCATTCCCCTTAATGCATAATGCACGTACAGCGGTTAGCACGGTATCTCATGTAAGTTAGGGACTGGAGGGGCAATACGCATTACTTTCGTGGTTGTTTTTTTTGGCAACTTTTTGTGAGTGGGATCTTTTTTTTAAGGGAGGCTGATTATATACACATGTCATGTTTCCCTGTTTTCACTTTTTACCATCATTGTCACGAAAAATGACGATACCGAGTGGATATTCCGTTGGGACTTTCTTATTGTGAGTATGGCAAATATTCGGGCCCCACCTGTCTTCCGTCTTCATTCCCCCTTCACATGGGATGTAGTGTCTTGAAGCTACTATGTGTGGTTGTTGTTTGGATTCTTTTGTTGTGATATCCCACAAAGAGAAAGAGGCACCTTCGCGTTAACACCAGACAACAATTAATATTTGTTCGACATTCCCTTTTTGGGTAGTCTGACATGTTTTTGTCCGTTTCCTATTTTCCAAGAGACGCCGCCGAAGGATGATGGATAATGGTCTTTAGGATACACCGTGATTGTGAAGTTTTGGTTTACTGGTAACATTATCCGGAAAATTGAGATCAATCTTCTGCGTATGCAACTCTTGATAATTCATTCTCCTACTATTAAGGGCCTTCTCTGGGTAGTCAGACCGCCATGGCTCCGTCTTATCCTAGCTGCATCTGGTGCCGCCCAGATACGGATTGTATACGTAATGTGCCCACATTACAATACTGTTGAGGAGAATTGCAGCGTTTCGTTGCTTATAGGCTGCATCTTTCATCTGTTTTGCTCGATAAATTAAGTGGCGGTCCCACTAGCGCGTTCGATCTGGTAATCTCCACCTAGAAATTTTCTTATTTCTCGGCCTCGCAAACTTCGTGAGCGCGCAGTCATAAAGCTGTAACCAGGTTTCCTCAAGAAGCAGCTTCGTTTTGTGGGACCGTATGATCTTTGGTATTGGTTTAAAGATTTCGAACCAAATCTGACAACACTCATTTCACTAGAGTCTGACTCGGATAAAGTTTGATACAGCATATAACCAATTCCTTTTGAGCAGGTATCAACACTGAGGTGAAAGGCTTTGTCATAATTGGGGAATGCTAAAGCTCCAGAATGTTCCAACAAGTATTTCAATCTGTCTAATGCTTCTTGGCATTCTTTTGTCCAAGTGAATCGGATACCCTTTCGAGTAAGGTTGGTCAAGGGTTGTGCTTCTGCACTGTAATTTGAAATAAATTTTCGAAACCAGTTGAAAATACCCAAAATCCTTCGAAGAGCTCTGACATCAGTTGGAGGGCTAATCTTCTGAACTGCCTCTCAATACGATCAGGTGGAGGGGAAATCCCGTCGTTGGAAATTTTATGACCTAAGAAGATACATGACTCTTGGGCAAAAGAACATTTTCAAGGTCCAAGTTTAAGTCCTGCTGATTCAAGTCTCATAAAAATTTCTTCAAGGTCTAAAAGGTGTTGAGAGAATGTAGATGAGCTGATCGAAATGTCATCAAGATAACAGAGACAAGACTTGAATGTCAGTCCTCGAAGAACTTTATCCATCAAAAGTTGAAATGTGCTGGGGGCCGAGCTCAAACCCATAGGCAACCGTTGGAATTGAAATGCGCCATAGCAGGTGTTGAATGCAGTCAGTCGAGCACTTTTTGAGTCAATAGGCATTTGAAAAAATCCGGATGAAAGATCTATTGAAGTAAAGTACTGTGGTTTCTTTTTTGAGAATGATTCAGTTAGTTCCTGAAGATTAGGTATTTCATACTGAAAGGTTTGAGTCTGAGAGTTCAGGTATCTGAAATCAACACAAAACCGATAATTGAGCAAGGCTCGACTCCTTCGTTATTGGATGTGTTGGTGTTCTGTCTTTGCCTCTTTTTGATACTAGTACAACTGGGCTGGTAATGATAATTTCTTCCGCTTCACTTATTGGTGCATATAATTGCCTTGTCGCAAAAGTTCATCCAATTTGATGGCGCAACACTTCCTTCTTGTCAGGGTGGCGTCAGTCTGTATGGGCCTTTGGTGGTTAGGTTTAGCATCTGGTTTCAACAGGATTTTTGTGCGTTACAACAATTGGTATAACCTAAGTCAGGTGAATCTGGGAGTAACGAAAAAGCTTTTGTGTTTATACAACAGATCCCTCAAACCATTCCTGTTCTGCTGCTGTTATATGTTCAGGAATGATGAAATTAGCTAAAAAAATTTCTCGGAATCATTGTGTTGGTTGGTACTCAGTTCAGTGTTCTGCACAAAACAATCCGAGACATCAGTGCTCTCATCTTCTGGTGAGGTATATGAAAAGTAAGCTAAAGTCTTCCCAGCTAGAATGGTTATAGGGTTCGCGCTAGCATTCAAAACTTTGATTGGTACTAAATGATCATGTGAAACTGTCACTAAAGTCTTTGATACAAGGATATGTTTGTGGATACTGAAAGTACTGCTCGAACAAACACCTTGTGATCCGTATAAAACGTTGTTTGGGACTAATCCCCAGATAATCATTTCTGAATTTGCTGGAACGACGGTTCGTTGTTGACACTTAACATAATTTTGTCCAAGACTGAAAGCATTTTGCTTGAAATCCATCACATCGCCATTTTCGTGTAGAAAACTTGTCCTTAAAATCATAGGATGTGATGTATGTGGTAGAATCTGTACCGGAATTTTATGTATATATCCCTGAATATGCGCATGAATTGTTGCTGTACCAATCAGTGATATTGTTTGGTTGTTGGCAAGAATCACTTTATCAATGTTGAAATCCAGATTTACAGTTAGAGGAGATGCGTAAAAATAAATCTTCACTGACAATGTTTAATTTACTCCCAGTGTCCAGTAGAGCTGCAATTTTGATGGAGTTAATTTCAACCGGTAGAAACAGAAATTGAGGTTTATTAGCTGTACTATGTTTCATAGGATCACTAAACTTTGACCCTACAGAGTTCACTGCTGTTGCCCTGAGGAGTTGGGTCGGTCTCTCCTCGGGTCGTTGAAGTTTCCCCCATGATTAGAGGTACTAGGCTTACGTTGCATTGGCAAAACCTGACGACATTGGAAAGCTGGGTGGCCATACTGAAAACAAATCTGGCATTGTACCCCAGCTGCATTCTCACCATGACCTGTCCAATTACACTCACGTCGAATGTGCCCTATCCCTTGACGCGAAAAAACATTCCTTTTGTTGATGACCATGTCTTTGAACTTGAGTGTTAGGGACGTAAATCTTGTGTGTTGTATTGACCTTGAGGGATGTATTGACCTTGAGGGATGTATTGACCTTGCCTTTGTCTGTATTGTGGACTGGGATTGTGACCTTGACCTTGGTAAGGTGGTCTGTGTTGTTGGTATTGGTTAGGCACTGTGGTCAAATTAGCGGATAACTTACCTTAAAGAGAAAGAAATAATTTACTCTTTCCATTGAGTGCTTGATGAACAAAATTGGCCAAGTATTGACGAAGTTATGGCTTGATGAATCGGAAATTTACGAAAAATATGCTAGGTAGACATTTCCCTGTCCGGTCGAAATGTCGTCTCGGCTCTAATGGGTACCTCAAAAACCAAGCCAAAATCACAAAATCTACGCTTTTGGCGCTAAACACTACCCATAACTGTGTTCATCCACAATCTCCTTTGGAGGTGTCATGACCCGTACTCTGTAGAAACTCCATTTAAAACATCGTGTAGCTCACTTACTTTTACCGTCACCGCCATGTTCATTTTTCTCTCGGAACGCTTCTCGACTTTTACATATCATGACTACATTATGCAAATTATGTTATGTTGTGCTTGTCGGTAAACTCGAGAAGCGTTCCGAAGAACAAATGAACATGGCGGTGACGGTTAGTGTAAGTGAGCTACACGATGTTTAAATGGAGTTTCTACAAAGTACGGGCCATGACACCTCCAAAGGAGAATGTGGATGAACACAGTTATGGGTAGTGTTTAGCGCCACAAGCGTAGATTTTGTGATTTTGGCTTGGTTTATGTGGTACCCATTAGAGCCGAGACGACATTTCGACCGGACAGGGAAATGTCTACCTAGCATATTTTTCGTAAACTTCCCGATTCATCAAGCCATAACTTCGTCAATACTTGGCCAATTTTGTTCATCAAGCACTCAATGGAAAGATAAATTATTTCTCTTTAGTGTAAGATATCAGTCAATGTTGTATAGAACCCATTTATTAAAATAATCATGGTTTTAAAAAAATAGGTCCGTTTTTCTCGACCGCCGAGTTCATACCCTTGATATTATAATATATGTATGTATACTATTGGTTAAAAAAATTTCGTGCCAGGTCCCTGTGTTCTTGGCTGTGAAAGGATCAACAACCCGCATCAAGACTTCTATTTTTATTCTTCTCCGCTCACTTCGTAACTAATCATAAAATCAACAATTGGATAGAATTATCAGGAATAAGGTACAAACTAATAAAACCAAATATAAAACAAATAAAATATCCGGAATGGGTTACTTCCCCCTAGACCGTACATGTCATAGATAGATATCTCATGACCAGTACATCATATATATAACAGGGGAAAACCGCTTACATCATTACAAAATTTTGCATGGCGGCCTACATAAGAAAGTTAGCTAGGTGCAAGATTTTAAATGACATAACAGTTAAACTGCTTTGAAAACATAAATAAACAGCTGTAAAAAGAACTAGAAACATGTGAGCTGTCCTACTTAACTTAATATCGATAGATTTTATACCATTTTGTTGATTTGGGCAGCGTAAACGAGCCCATACTCTCAAACACGTGTTTCTCCACGCAGTGGATTTTCTACAATCCAGTGACATTGACACAATGTACTACATCTAAAATTCTAAATCTTTGCTCAAACATAAAGCATACATATATCGTCTGTTATGTATGTTTATTTTTCGCATATAACTGTACCTAACTGCCATTTATTCACGTCTTCGTCGTTGTCACAGACTTCATTCTGTCGGGAACCGTGGAATCCCAGTTAAAACGACCCCACTGAAAAAGCGGTCCCAGTCAGAACGGCCCCACTGCAATAACGGCCCAGTTACACAAAAAATAATTGTTTAAAAAGGGAATTTATGTTTATTTCAACTGTATCTTCAGCGTTTATTTTGTTTATTTTTGAAGAGTTTATATATTATCTTGTACATTATAATGATTGAAAAATACGAAACACGGTACATGTAAATGTACACTAGTACCGTTTGTAAGGTTTCATTTGTAAAGTACTACATGTACATAATTGGTCGTAAATAAATTTAGATGCGTGTATTTATACATGTTAGGAGAGAAAATATGCACTTGCATCAGCAGTCATACACCAGGAATCAATAAATCATAATTAAATCAGTCTTTGTCGTTGTTATGAATATCAGATTGTTTTATATGTGGGAGATTGCATGGGTACATCTATATCTTGTATGTAGACATGCAGGGATAATTTTGGAGGGGCCCTTGACCATTGGCCCCTCAATTTTGAAAATGGTCCCTATGACTGGGAAAATTTCTATATATTTCTTTCTGAATGGCCCGTTAAGAATTGTCAAATTCTTGAAAATTATCCATCCCATGCCCTTTTTTCACCCAAAATGATCCTTGTGTAGTTTTACCACTACATACATGTAGATAATCAGAAACAAATCATACTCAGTATGCATAAGTAATAATGGAAGTGCAGTGTATATAAAAAGATCCTTGATTGCATGCAGATCTTGTAGTGATCAGTGCTTCAACTGAAGTTAACAAAATATAACAAACAACTGTCTTCATGTCAGTTTCTTGACAGCTGACAGTGAGTCTGAAAACAAGAATTCCTCTGAAATGAAGAAAATTCTTTTTTTTTACAAAAATCCACTGTTTAGCCACGGATTCAAAAATGTTTGCTTAATAGCAGCCTTTTAAAATTGATTTGATTTTTTTTTTTCATTGAAAGGACCATGAAGTACAATGTATGTCAGACAATCCAAGGAAGGTTCAGAAAATTGTTGTATTTTTTAAACATATTTTGAAATTATTTCATAAACATACATGATTCAACTATTGTATATTCTTGTCAAATCATAACAAAGGGACCTTTGAATTTAATTGGAGACATATTTTCAGGTGTGTGTGGATATAAGAATATACTTTTTGTACAGGTTTATTTCAGTGTTCACAAAAGGAAAACTATGATTAACATTTCCATTATTCTCAACAAATGTTGACTGGTATATGTATATTATCTTCATAAAACTGGATTGTGAAAAGAATCTTTGAATAAATTAGTAGTATTTAGAAGACATAAATGGTGTATCAGCTAAAATATGTTATTATAGATTAAATGCTATACTAAGTTTCTTGTGTTTTTCCTGTTGGACTCTCATTACAACAAATCTCAATAATTTTTCATTTTTCTGTTTGCACAAAATTATACACCGATTTCCATAAAAATGTGTTTTAAGGTATACGGTCATTCATGGTTCCCTATATACAGTACAATAAAAGAAAAATGACAATACACGAATCAATATATTTTGCAAGTGATTTCATCAGTATAACTATATACATGGATACATGTATATTATAATGTGTATAAGTACATGTATATATATATATATATATATATACGTGTGTTTACTTGCTGTTGAATGAAGATAAGTACATGTATATATATATATATATATATATATATACGTGTGTTTACTTGCTGTTGAATGAAGAGTGCATGATGACATATACTCCTATATTATTCAACATAAAAAAGAGATATTTGATATATATTTCTGCTTATAAATCTTCCATTCACAAATTAAGATAATATTGTGTCCTTAAGAAAGAAATATAATTACTCTGCCTTTCTCAGCAGATGGGATTTATTTAATTGATGGATAATACACAAGCAACTAAAGAATAAGTTTCTTTTATTTTACTCATTATTCTTGAAAAAGTACACTGAAAGCTTTATATATATATATATATAAAATGGTCCATGTTGTGTGCATATATTCTGTTATGTTGTTCCTCATGTTGTATTACATAGATAAATGCATAGCTATGTTACAAGGTTTAATTGGAAAATTAAAAGTCAATCAGTAGCTCTATATGCAGCAGAACTAAATGTGTAATCCAGAGAAATATGCATGTACATGTTTCATATATATGTATGTTTTCATACATGTATATTGAAAATAGATCAAAAAGTAGGAAATGTGAATGAAATTCATGTGTTTTGTTGATTAGGTATGTAAACAACTACAGACTACAGTTGATCCTTGACCACAATAAATCTCTATACTTCTTTACTGTTATATATAAGTCTACATATATGTACATATAAAGCTACATGTATGTAAACTATCAAGGTACCAATAAGATTTGAATGATCTATAAAAGCTATATAGATACAGCTATTACTTAAAATGTGATTCTTAAATCAAGTTATTTTAATGTACATATCAATTTTTTAGCACAACACTAATCATCTCAACATTATTGAATAACAGTCTTTCTTATTGTTATCCATTTTAAGTCTCTATTTTTGACCCATTTGATTAAATGTTATTCACATACTGTGGTGAAGTAAATACCCAGTACTTGTACTGAAATTTTAATTAAATTTTAATTCGGGATCCTGGTGAAAAGAATGACAAGTTCGATTTTATACAGTTCTTTAATATACATTATTTACTTGTACATGTATTTATATAAGATATATTATATAATAATGTATAGATCTATATTAGACAAATAATTTAATGTTTTTAGAAAAGCTGTTAAATTATAATATTCTCTTAGATTTGCTCACAGGGCCATGTATAGTTTCTATATGAAAAAATAGCCAGAAATACATATAAAATAACACATTTCTGGCTATTTTTTCATATAGAAACTATACATGGCCCTGTGATTCAACAGTGTCAAACAGCGGAGCTGGCGCTCACCAGGACCGGAGCTGACTGGGCCCGGTGCTGGCTAGGACCGTATTATTTACCAATATTTTTTTAGTGCTTCAATTATTATTTTAATGTAATAACCAACTTTCGAATTTTTTATTCCAAGACTAGGGATGGTGTGAATTGTCGGCAAAGGGATCGTCCCATGGGTGAACCACATTTATACTTTTCCCGCCAATCTATTACGACTATTTTATGTTAGGCCTAAGTAATTTTTATCGTGATAATATGTTAATATTTATATTTTTGATAGAATCAGTTTTATGCTTAATAGTGTCTCGTAAGTCTTATAAGGCTGGATGTGATTTGCTGTTGTTCCAATGTGATGGTAATAGAATATATAAAATATTAGATATTTGGTAAATTTTGGGTCAATTATTTACACTCATAGGCTTGTCAAATGTATGTACTGACCTAATAATCATAGTAACAGTCAGTTTTTTGTTTTGTTTTTTTTTTCAAAATCATGTGACGATGTTTACAAAACAATGTACAATATTAAGTTGAGACTAAGTTTGTTACAGCCTCGCAGCATTTGGCAATCGGTATCGCCTTAATCAGAAGGATTCCATGACAGATCTGCAATGCTTTTAAATAATGAAATAATGGAAAAAATATTTATATGGATTTATCATGAACTGTAGTGTCAAAACGTGATGGATCTTTTATCATGCTGTCAAAGATATAGAAATGTGCAACATGTGCGAAATTTCCCGGTAAATTGTACTTTCGTTTTGCTAAAATAAACAAGTACTTAGCGTAATATCTTGTATTATTCATTTTCCTGTTTGAAATATAGCTCCATATTTAAAGTATGATAAGCAACATCAAACTTGGTTCACGATGAAATAAGAAACGGGGAGCACAATAACAAACAACAACGTCTTATCCGAAACGATGAGGGCACTGTTTACGTTTTCAGTGCGAGATTTCATTTAAGCAATAAACTGTTACCAGATTAGACATACAGTTAATATGAAGCCCATCCGGAAGGAAGATAAATAGATATTTCCATTACGATCATTCGAATTCGAAACTACACACGTATATCCTTTAAATTTCCCGCTTGCGCTAGTGTTGACGTCACCAAGTTCAATAGATAGAACAGCAATAGCATCAACTTCTGAATATAGTTCAACACAAAACAGTTTGAAACAAGCGAACAAATGAAAATTATGCGATGACGTTTTTTTAATACAAGTGATTTTGTCAACACGATAATACTATTAGATTTCATAGACTACACAACTTTAAAACCACTTTTGAAATTATTTGACCGTTATGTATAGGCGTAAGTATACATTGAATACATTGTCAGTGACGCGGCGGAAACGTTAGACATTCATACGCTTGACCAGATTGGAGTTCATAGCCAGATATTGCCCATCTGGTTTAACATAGATTAAACGGGAAACTGGAAGTAGAATGGAAATATACCCCTATGACCTTTGACCAAAGCCGCCATCTTAGATAGGTTGATACGTCTATTGAAATGAAGATATCTGTATTCAAAATAAAGATATCTGTATTTCTACAAATATGAGAGATATCTGTATTTGAATTAGAGATATCTTTAATTGAATTATAGATATCTTTATATGAATTAGAGATATCTGTATTTGAATTACAGATATCTCTTTTTAAAATAGATATATCTCTAATTAAACACGAAATAGAGATATCTCTAATTCAATTAAAGATATCTTTATTTCAATTAGAGATATCTGCATTTCATTATAAATAAAGATATCTGCATTTAAATAAAGATGTCTTTAATTCAAATACAGATATCTCTAATTCAAATACAGATATCTCTAATTCAAATACAGATATCTCTAATTCAATTAAAGATATCTTTATTTCAAATGCAGATATCTCTAATTGTTGTAGAAATACAGATATCTTTATTTCAGATACAGATATCTCTATTTGAATTATAGATATCTTTATTTGACATGAAATAGAGATATCTGTATTTAACTATCAAATAGGAAAAACGACTGCTCCCTTGACTCTCCGTTTTGCGCATGACGGAAGTATTGCAGTTGTGACGCAAAATATGGCGGGGAAAGCAGATGGTGTTACAACGTTTCCGCTTTCAATATTATTTAATTATAGCTGTTACAGTTCGCTGTTTCCTGGAGTGCAGTTGCCATGTCCTGTTCTTAAAACATCCCCTCCAAATAGCAATTTTATCGTTTAATAGACCTGTTAGACAGTTATCATACATGCATATGGATTCTTAAAATCCAATGCAATTAAAAACGTTTCATTAACATTGATCAGGTTTAGGGAGAAATCATTATTTTCTTTGTGTTTCAAAATTAATCTTCGTAGTGAGCAAACACGTGTAAATACAGATATATTTAATTCAGATAGAGATATCACTATTTTAAAGATGCTCCACCGCTGACAAATGGTATTTTTTCACTATTAAAAAACAGGAGCAGACGATTTAGTATTTTTCTCCAGTTACAAAAGTTACTTACTTTACACCATAACCACCATTGAAAAGTTTGAGCTTCTAATTTTACTTCAAGTTAAAAATATGAAAAATAATTAATTGCATCCCGAAAAAATTCCGTGACACTATATCCTATATGGAATGAAGTACTGATTGCGCATGCACCAAAAGCGAAATAAATTATTATATATTATTTTTTGTGTTAATTAGGCATATATATACACGATTAAACACCAATTATTGTTCAAATGATTAACATCATTTATGCTCTGTCGGAGGTGGAGCATCTTTAAATAGAGATATCTGTATTGCAAAGTAATAGCAGATATCTCTAATTCAATTAAAGATATCTCTATTTTAAATAGAGATATCTGTATTTAAAATGAAGACATATCTATATAAACAAAATTAAAGATATTTTTATTTAAAATAGGGATATCTTTAATTTAAATAGAGATATCTCTATTTTAAATAGAGATATCTTTAACTGGACAATAATTAAAGATATCTGTAATTTGAATAAAGATATCTCAATTAAGATTAAAGATATCTGTAATTCAAATAGAGATATTTGAATTTGAAATAGAGATATCTATTTTCAGTAGAAATAGAAATATCTGTATTTAAATATGACATTTCTTAATTCAAATAGAAATATCTTTATTTAAATTACAGATATCTTTAATTAAATAGAGATATCTTCATTTTAAAAAGATATATCTTTAATTGAATTAGAGATATCTCTATTTGAAATAGTGATATCTCTATTTGAATTAAAGATATCCATATTTTAAATAAAAATATCTTTAATTTTGTTTATATAGACATGTCTCCAAAGGGTGGGTAGCGTTATAATTCTATTGTTCTAAATCCAACTGTAGTGTACTGAAATAACAGAATGGTCTACGTATGAATGCATTTGTTTGTTTGTTTGATTAATTAACGTCCTATTAACAGCTATGGTCATGTAAGGACGGCCTCCCATGTATGCGGTGCGTTGCGTGTATGTTGTGCGAGGTGCGTGTTTCGGGAGACTGCGGTATATTCATGTTGTGTCTTCTTGTATAGTGGAACTGTTGCCCTTTTTATAGTGCTATATCACTGAAGCATGCCGCCGAAGACACCAAGCAACACACCCCACCCGGTCACATTATACTGACAACGGGCGAACCAGTCGTCCCACTCCCTGTATGTTGAGTGCTCAGCAGGAGCAGACACTACTATGCAACTGTTTTTGCAACATTTGGTATTTTCCCACCTTAGTACATATATACATGTAGGCCTAAGGTGTGGTAACCATGTTATAAGTGTAAATTAAAATTGTCAAGAAATGGAATTGTAATGATCCAGCTTTACACAGATTACATTTTAAATACTAAAGTAAGTAACTCTCGGAATACCGGGGAATTGCTAGAGGAAGGATTAACACTATTCATGATTTGCAAGATGAGGTGGGGAGAGGGGGAGGGCACAAGCGTACGCATTTTTGTTATGATAAAGATTCCATTATAGATGTCTTGGTAGTTTTCTATAAAGTCAAGGCTGGCAACTCGGTCACGTAACCTACGGCACCCCAACGCCCAAACATCATTTTGTAACCATATGACCTTTCAAGCCCGTATGATAATGAGATTTTGGACCAGGATAGCTAGTAGTTTGGGAAATCGTCAGAATTTGATGATGTTTTCTCGGATTTCTCCAGTTGTATAAGTGTTGACAATGAATGGTACGTTAAATGAAAGATAAACATGTCCGAAATACGGTTGTATATAATTTGTAGCATGTTAGTTCGAACAAATGTGCTTTTTAATCGTCTAAGGTGAAGTGGGGTGACGTAGGACACGTGACCGAGTTGCCAACCCTATACTATATTATTACCAAGACACACTGTCAGATTATCTTTTTAGTCTCCAAATGCCCGTGGGTTCGGCAGGGAATACGATATGTTATCGACTGTATAATTAAATTTAATTTAATTGAAAAATTATGGACGTAAGCTGTCCTTGTCCATATCATAACACACATTATACCGAATGGTTAATTACATTTGAGGTCAAAAACTTAGTATCAGTAATTACTATAACTTGCAATCTAATTAGATTGTATAACTTGTTACTTATCTTTATTCACTGATTTATATCAAAACGTGGAATAAGCCGATACCGTTTGGTATCGGGCCAGGTCATTCTTGTTTAGGAATCTGGGGTCTCCCCTGGGAAAAAATATTACGATTTAGAATGGCTGAGATGAATTTTACGATGCATTTTAAGAATTTTGAGAGCGCCGAAGGCGCGAGATATTGCTATTTGGGGGGTTCGGGTTGTCTCCCATGTGGGGAAAAAATATGATTTAGAATGGCTGAGATGAGTTTTACCATGCATTTTGTTAACATACCGGCTTCACACCATCGGCACATTGTTGTGTAACTCAAAATAATAATGAATTCATTGTCTTGCTAAGACATATAAACAAGTAAATCTTTTAAGAGACATTTTTTGCAATAGTAGAATTCCTTGATGGACATTTTTAGTCTAGTTCGTGTGTATTGATTTTTTATTATTAAAGGCTTGAACATTACGTGCTTAAAGTGAGTAGTCGGGCAAAGAAAACCAGTCTAAATGCGTTAATTAATACGACGGTCAAGTTCTGCTTAGTTTCCCAGTTCTGACCATTAAAGTAAAGACAAGTTGAAAGCATTGAAAGCGAGGCTGCGTGGAAATGTAACCACGGACATAGTGAGCCGGGAGGACGTTATAGAATTTCCATACTTTAAATTAATTTCTTCGTACGCAGACAGATTTTTTAGAACATTTCAATCGGCGAAAATGGGTTGGGGGGCAAAAAGACATGTTTGCCGCCCCCCCCCCCCCCCGTCCTGGGGAACGAGGGGTCAATTGACAACCCCCCCCCCTATTAAGGTTATAGACCCTGTTTAAACTAGTGATATTTTGTATGGCAATGTATTACTTCTTAGGTAGATAAAAAATGTTTATTCCACCGTCATTTGCATCACAACCTCAAATCAAAAAGAACTCGGTGTGTATGCTTTTGTGTGAGTCCGCGAAGCCTGCTTATATTATCAGGTTTAAAAATTGCCTAATATATATTAGGCAAAAAAAAGAGTATATAATCTAGACAGGTTTAGCGGACTATTCTTATGCATGCTATAGACACTATTAAACATATAGTAAGGTGACATGATTATTTTGTAACAGAAACATGTACTGAACCCTAAGGACCGGCTAAACTGGAATGTAGAATCTTTTGCATACACAACAATTGAAGGTTACGACTCATCAGTAATACCTAAGGTTAGGCCTGATACATACACAGGTGTTATCAACTTAGTTATGTACGTATGTTCAAGTGATAACAAATTATGTAACTTAATTATCGAAAAACTTATTAAAGGATAAGAGCGCACAGGTGGCGCAAGCGGAATTGAAATTCTTCACCAGGTTTTTTTTTCATAGTGGAATGCAAAAAAATATTGGCCAATCAGAAAGCCAGATTTGGTATGAAAACAAAGAAAAATTAATTATTTAAGCATTGATGTCACTATTTTTTAATTTTATCGGGGTAGGAAAAAAAAAGTTTGCAAACTGTGTGAATCCGCGTAGCGGATTCTCACAAAAGTTTGCGAACATTTTTTTTTTCATACCCCGATAAAATTAAAAATTAGTGACATCAATTCTTCTAATTAATTTTATACGCTAGTTGATAAAATGAAGTATGTTTCGCGCCATTCTCGGATTTTTTTTTTCATAGTTGTATGCAAAAAAAATATTGGCCAATCAGAAAGCCAGATTTGGTATGAAAAAAAAAAGAAAAATTAATTATACCACTATGAAAAAAAAAAATCCGACTATGAAAAAAAAAATCCGAGAATGGCGCGAAACCCTGACGTTATCGTGACGTCACAATAGAGACATTGACGTTGCGTATTGATTCGGATAAAAGAGTCCCTTGAAAAACCACTATTATGTTACATTTAAACATACTTCATCTTATCAAATAGAGTATAAAATTAATTATAAGTATTGATGTCACTATTTTTAAATTTTATCGGGTTATGAAAAGAAAAATTGTTTGCAAACTTTTGTGAGAATCCGCTACGCAAACAATTTTTTTCATACCCCGATAAAATTAAAAAAAATAATGACATCAATGTTTAAATTACATATAATCCCTGTACACATCTATAGACAGTGGCGTCGTAAACAGGAAATTAATGAATACGCAAATTAGCGTGCGAGGTTGGGGGTTCAGGGTCCCTGGAAAAATATTACGATTTAGAATGGCGGAGATGAGTTTTACGATGCATTTTGTTGCATTTGCGAGCACCGCAGGCGCGAGAATTTGGTGAATGGGGTTCCGGGGGTCTCCCCGGAAAAAAATTACAATTTAGAATGGCTGAGATGAGTTTTACGATGTATTTTGATGAATTTGCGAGCACTGAAGGTGTGAGATTTTGTTGTTTTGGGGGTCCTCGGTTCTCCTTGGGAAAAACTTTACGATTTAGAATGGCTTAGATGAGTTTTACGATGTATTTTGGTGAATTTGCGAGCGCCTTCGCGAGATTTTGTTGTTTGGGGGCTCCGGGGGTTTCCACCGAGAAAAAATATTACGATTTGGAATGCCTGAGATGAGTTTTACAATGTATTTTGATGGTTTTAAAGCATTCTTAACACGGTAATTTTTCGATTTAAAGTTACCTGCATTTAGAAATGATAATTGTGAGTGTCGTCATACCATATGCAACCCAGCTCGATCTGAACATACCGGGTTCACACCATCGGCACATTATTGTGTAATTCAATAATAATGAATTGATTGTCTTGCTAAGACATATAAACAAATTAATCTTTTAAGAAACATTTTTTGATGGACATTTTCAGTTTAGTTCGTGTTGTAACGATAATATAGAAACTACAATAATGGTTTCTCCCCATAATAGACACTCCCTTGAAAATGGTACTTCCGGTTTATGATGTCATCAGTTTTTGTGTATACCATGTGCTTGTTATGATGGAGAATGAATACAGTCAAGCTGATAAGTGTGTTGGGTTTATGTCGATCACAAACATCATAAATGACGCTACATGGTGTCAGAAGTGTGTGGTAAGACTGGGAGATTCAAACGAAGTGACGAATGTCAAATAATGAACACAAAGTGAAACGGTAAAACCTAACTCAAGTGCAAACATCACCGTGTCCGTGAAAATGTCTACTGGTACTACAAACACAGCCTCTACTACAATTCCCATGACTTCCCAAGCCCAAATAAATGCCGTTCCCATTGTTGTACAAGCTCCTGCAAACCTTCCCGTTCCCACAGCGCTAGACTTACGAGGCAATTTATGTGCTAACTGGAAAAAATTCCGTCGTATTTGGGACAATTATGAGATCGCGAGTGGCTTAAAACACAAAACTAAAGAACTGAGAAATGCTACTCTGCTAACTTGTATAGGGCCAGATGCATTACAAATATACGATGGGCTCACGTTTGACAACAATGACGACAAAACAGATGTAGACAAAGTGTTGGACAAATTCGAAAAGTTCTGTATTGGACAGACTAATGAGACTTATGAACGTTACCTCTTTAATAACAGGAGTCAGGAACAAGGAGAAACAATAGATGCGTATGTCGCAGCATTAAGGTCCCTTGCAAAGACATGTAACTATGGTGCATTAGAGGAAAGTCTTATCAGAGATCGGATCGTTATGGGGGTTCGGGAAAATGCTACAAGAAAAAAACTCTTGCAGGATCAGTCACTGACATTGCATAGGTGTATTGACATTTGCCGTTCATTTGAAAAATCAGTTCAACACATGAAAGACATTACAAATGAAGAGGTTAAGGTATGCGGAAAGAAAGCAACTGATAACGCTCAACCACAGGACCGTCCGCAAACAAGTAGTGGAAAGAGAAATTCGCAAAAACAAATAGTGAATTGTGGCAATTGTGGATACAATCATGTAAACGAGCGCGAACGGTGCCTGGCATGGCAGAAAACGTGTGCGATCTGCGGAATGCTGAATCATTTTGCAAAGAAATGTAGGTCAAGACCTCGTCAAGGTCAAGGTCAAAGACAAAATCAAGGAAATGGACGTCCTGGTCGGAGATTAAAACCAAAGGTATATTACGTGGAGGCTACAAACGAGAGTTCAGATGATGACTTTTGTTTCACAATCGATCGAAAGGAGGTAAACACTATAAAACATGAGGAGATACCGACCAAGCTATATACCATAATTGAAACAAAGGGCATTTTAATTGAATGTCAACTCGACAGCGGATCAAGCGTGAACGCGTTGCCCAAATCTATCTATATGGAAGTCTTTGAGGATCCTCAGTTGGAACACTTAGTAGAGACAGATGTAACGCTTGTCATGTTCAATAACTCTGAAATGTCTCCGGTCGGGGCCCGACGAGTTCAAATCATCAACCCAAAAAATGGGAGACGGTATTCGGTCGAGTTTGTAATTGTAGATGGAAAAGTGAAGCCAATTTTAGGTTCCCGCGTTATACAAGCAATGGACTTAATAACAGTGAACACACAAAACCTATACTCGAGGGCTGAGGTTCCAAAGGAGGAAGTTCTACAACTTAAGTCATCCACTCACTTGCCGATCGTCTCCACATCAAATGCTTCATTGCCAGTGGATAATGAATCACAAGTCACAAGTCAGTTACCATTGACAACGGATTCATCGACTGAAAATGTGTCAAAAGTGAAAGCTGACAGGACAATTTTCGAAGGACTCGGAAAGTTGAGAGGAAAACTGCATCTTGAAGTAGATCCTCATGTTACACCTTCGAAAATACCTGTGCGCCGGCCCCCTGTGGCGATAAAGGATGATTTTCGAACTGAACTCAATAGGCTGACCAATATTGGTGTGATTGCACCTGTAAACACTCCAACAGATTGGATCTCATCAATCGTAGTCGTGAAAAAGCCGAACGGAAAGTTGAGACTTTGTATTGACCCCAAACCATTAAACCAGGCACTTAAAAGGAATCATTATGCTATGCCAACCATAGAAGACATCCTTCCCGAATTGAACAAAGCACGCATATTCTCGGTAGTTGATGCAAAGGACGGGTTTTGGCATGTTGAGTTAGACGAAGAGAGCAGTAATTTGACGACATTTGGAACCCCTTGGGGCCGGTATCGATGGCTCAGAATGCCTTTTGGCATCTCACCTGCCCCAGAGGAATTTCAGCGGAGATTGGACGAGGCACTTGAAGGATTAGAAGGAGTTAAGGCGAAACACGATGACATTGTTGTGTTCGGATGTGGTGACACAGATGAAGAAGCAAAGCATGATCACGATCGAAAACTTCAGGCTTTATTTGACAGATGTCGTGATGAGAACATAAAAATCAACAGAGACAAGTTAAAGTTGCGCCTAAGCACTGTGACGTATTTGGGACATGTGATTTCGGCGAAAGGTCTGGAAATGGATCCGGCTAAAGTGAAAGTCATCACCGAAATGCCCGTTCCGAAAGACAAAGCTGGAGTACAACGCTTGTTAGGCATGATAAACTTTGTGCAAAAGTTTGCACCGCGATTGTCAGAGATGACCACTCCGTTACGTGACCTTTTGAAAAAGGATTCAGAATTTATGTGGGACGCAACTGTTCAAGGCAAGGCTTTTGATGAAATCAAGAAAGCACTGTCTGATGCGCCGGTATTGAAATTTTTCGACCCATCAAAACAAACGGTACTGCAATGTGATGCTTCAGAAAATGGACTAGGGGCATGTCTCCTTCAGGAAGGACACCCTGTGGGGTACGCGTCGCGAGCGCTCACGGCAACAGAATGTAACTATGCCCAGATTGAGAAAGAGCTTCTGGCGGTGGTTTTTGGAATGACAAAATTTGAACAATACACGTATGGAACACATGTTGTTGTCGAGTCAGACCACAAGCCATTAGAGATTATTGACAAGAAAAACCTGTTTAGTGCTCCTAAACGCTTACAACGTATGTTGCTAAATCTTCAGCGTTTTGACTACACAATCGTCTACAAGAAGGGCACGGAAATGTACATGGCGGATACGTTAAGCAGGGCATTTTTGTCAAGTACTGATGAAGAGACACGTGTTGCGAGTTGCCTTTCTGAATTTGAACACGTAAACACTGTGAAACATCTGCCAGTGTCGTCTGAAACGCTTCATAAGCTACAACAGGCCACTGAAAGTGACGCAAGTCTTATAGAATTAATGCGAGTTGTTCAACGTGGGTGGCCAGAGAGCAAAGAACAACTCTCTCAAGAGGTCCAGAAGTACTTCCCTTTTCGAGAAGAGTTGACTGTCCACAACGGATTGTTATTCAAGAACGACCGTGTAGTAGTGCCAATTTCCGAACGCCGTAACATGATGGAAAGAGCACATTCAAGCCATATCGGTCTCCAGGGATGTTTACGAAGAGCAAGGGAGTCAATATATTGGCCGAATCTGAATCGTGACTTTGAAGAGTTTATTCGGGCATGTGACACGTGCAATGCATATTCGCAGGAGAATAGCAGAGAACCTCTGATATCGCATGAGACACCAAGTAGACCATGGGAAAAAGTCGGCGTTGACCTGTTCTACTTGGATGGGAAAGACTACCTTCTAACCGTTGATTATTATTCAGATTTTTTTGAAGTCGACCGTCTCCATGACAAGAAAGGCACTGAGGTAATCAGAAAGTTGAAAGCTCATTTTTCGCGCTATGGTCTACCGTGTGTCGTTATGTCGGATAATGGGCCACCTTTCAACGGGAAACAATTTTCTGACTTTGCAAAGGCCTATGAGTTCCAACATGTCACTAGTTCGCCAAGATACCCGCAATCTAATGGGAAAGTGGAAAACGCTATCAAAACCGCCAAACGTATTCTTGAAAAGTCCAAGAAGGACAAGACAGATCCCTACTTGGCCATGTTGGATTGGAGGAACACACCAGGGGAAATTGTCAAGTCGTCCCCTGTCCAACGGCTATATGGAAGACGCACTCGTACGCTGTTACCGCTAACAACAAAGCTGTTGGAGCCTAATGTGGTTCCAAACTCACAAACTCGAAAGGAAATTGAGCGAAGGAAAGACAAACAACAACAATATTATGATAAAGGTACCAAGGCATTGGCTGAACTAATGCCTGGTGAGACAGTCAGAATTAAACCAACTGAGTTCGGAAAGGAATGGACAAAAGCAAGCGTGCAAGATAAGGTGAACATTAGATCATACACAGTCAAAACAGAGGACGGGTCAGTATATCGTAGAAATCGGCATCATCTCAAGAAGACCCCAGAGGTCTTCACTGAGGATGACAATCAACCCATTTTGGAATCGGAGGTGTCTGAACCAGCGATGACGAACGTCAATGAAGGAGACGAGAGGCCGCCACAAAGGACGCATGAACAGACAGTCGTAGAGGTTCCACTGAGGAGATCGACTCGAGAAGTACATCGACCAAGTTACTTGAAGGACTTTGTGTGTCTCGTGAAACGTGCCACTATCCTTGAATAATATGTTTACTTTATGCGCAAGTGATAAACAGTTCAGTAACTTAGTCTGTCTAGTCATTCGATTGAAGGGACAATTTACCAAAGACTTTTTTTATTTTGTTCTTGTTTTAATAGTTCATTTGTTAATGTTAATAATTTCAGCGAAGACTGTGAATTAAGTAAAAGTGGCACCATCGCGAAAGAGACTCTGATCTTGATGAATATAGTGAGTTATGAACAGTGCTAAAGAAAGGGGATGTAACGATAATATAGAAACTACAATAATGGTTTCTCCCCATAATAGACACTCCCTTGAAAATGGTACTTCCGGTTTATGATGTCATCAGTTTTTGTGTATACCATGTGCTTGTTATGATGGAGAATGAATACAGTCAAGCTGATAAGTGTGTTGGGTTTATGTCGATCACAAACATCATAAATGACGCTACACGTGTGTATTGAATTTTCATTATTAAAGATTTGAACATACGTGCTTGAACGTTTTAAGAAACGCGCCGCGCAGCGAAATTTTTTCTAAAATGAAGTACAAAAATGTGCAGGAGGACCCTTTTTTCTTTCAAATGTGCATTTTTAGAACATATCACTCGGCGAAAATGGGGGGTGGGGGGGGGGCAAAAAGATATGTTTGCACCACCCCCCCGTCCTGAGGAACGGGGAGGGGGGGGGGCAATTGCCCCCCTCCCCACCCCCCGCTCCCTACGCCCCTGAAGTACTACCTTTCCGAAAAGGCTTTTGATTTTTTTGTTAAATGGGAATGCAAAATGAAATTGATAATTTCAGTGGTAATGGCGGAAAAGTCATTAAAGACACTTATCATCACCTCCTAAACAAACAATCAAATTAAAATAGATTGAATGTTAACTTTCATAACGCGGGTCGTATTATGTTTCCCGCCGTCGTCCTAATTACTGATAGAGTAAGTTGATTATCAGACGGCAAAACACCCAGTGTAAACATAGATTACGCAGGAAAACTTACATGGCTTTAGTCCCGTGTTGTAACCTAATCTTAGACTATCGATATATATTTTCATATGTTAATATTGTTTTCAAGAAACTCTAATTGTTTGTTTCGGAAAAGTATTTACATAGTGGGTTTGTTTTTTAGGCTTCTTTTGAAGGGGTCAAAATGTTTTGTTCCAAGAAATGCATTTTTTTCATTGTATAGAAATGTACATGCGGAAATTAATTATTCTTTATCTAAAATAATGGTTATTATCAAAATAAAAATATTTTTTTATATTTGCGAAACGCAAGGTTGCGTTCCGCGAGTAAATTCCATTCCGTAAATTACATTGCACTACAACAACCTTGACCTTAGTCATATGACAACTCCCACCCTGACGTCACCGTCTGTTGACATTCTGCACCGCCATCTTAGGAAATACCGGGGAAATATATGACAAAATATTGTGTGTATTGGAAATTACGACGATTTCCAGCCATCTTTGGCGGATCTTGCTCGTAAGGGCATTAGATCAAGATCTTTATTATTATTTGGCTTACTGGTGAGTATGCAAATTAACAATCAAGTACGAAAAGGCTCGAAACATTTGCGTTTCAATGCGTGCACTTTCGATTTGTGTTTGTGTTTAGCAATGTCAGCAACTGTCATTATTATTATGTTATATTTCGCTATTTTACCAATATCTTCTCAGCCTTTAATGGGTATGTTTTAATTAAATGTCGATGATGACCCACTTCATGTTTTTGATCGCGTAAGTTGGATATGAATTTCAATCAGGAAATGAAATGTAGGTTAATTTACAAGATCAAATTCTACATTCTGCGACGTTTTTATTCTGCCAATGAATGGTAAGAGTAATATTTACTACATTTATTTAACTTTTATGGCTTTTGAACGTAACATTTTTTTCTGGAAATATACATTCACATTCATACACATGAACCCACAGTAATTATAATTTAAGCCTGCATGATTATAATTGATTATGATGCAAGGATTATAATTTAACTTCTTTTCTGAATAACATATATCTCATTGTCATATTTATGCAAACATATTTATCTTTAAACTTTATGATAACCAGATAGGGTGTATCAATTATGAAGATAACATCATTTATAAATGTACCTCATACATATATATATATTTTTATACATAGTATATACATGTAAGAAGCTAAACTAAACAAAACGTGTCTAAAAGCTATGGTTGCCAGATTCATTTAGATCTGGTATTTCAATTTGCATAAATATTTATTTTACAAAAAAGTACAATTTTCTGAAGTAATTATTTCACTTTCTTTTCTCCTTATATTTAAAAATAAAGACAGCATGCTTTTGTTTCCTTTGTTTACATCAATAATGTACAGCTAAGTATAGTGTATGTGTTTATAAATAGACTGTCTTAGTCTACCTGTACGTGTTATCAATAGATAAAAAAACAATACATGAAAAAAAGTACTTGTACTTGGGCATCTTATATTTTTTACTATATATGTTATGTTTTTTTATTTCCTTTCTATGGATTTAACCAAATTTGGCATACGTAAAGAAATTTATCTACACTTCCTGCTCACATTTTCATAATTTTCGGAGGGTTCGTTTTCAAAATATCACCATTTTTGTGCACCGCTTCAACATTTTGACGTCATTTACCAAAATGGCAATGAAAAAGTGTTGCTTGTTTTATAAAAAATATACATAAAGTAAAATTTTGAAAATATTATGAGCTGTTGAAAGTGAAGACAATTCTCTATAAGTACATACCAAATTTGGTTGAAATCTGTCAATATATGATGAGATCAGGAATATTCAAAGAAAAAAAAAAGTAAAAATACCCAGGTACATGAAATATATATATACTAAAAATATAATGTGTTCAAGTATACTTTTGTCCACGTAATGTATATATTGTACTTTAAATTACGTAGTTGTCAGGTTCAATGATGTTTACAATTGATAATTATAATCTAACAATAATTGTTCCGAATATAACTACATGACAATTTTATATGTCATTTTCTTTCCTGTTGCTTATTAATCTTTATTTAAACACGAAAATAATGAAATTGTGAAAAAACCCGGGAAACAGTGCCGTGTACTTAATTATTATGTGACAACCTTATAAAACCCTATATCTTTTAAAACAAGAAAAACATTTGCTGAATGGAATATTTATACTTAAATAAACTAAAAAAATGTTTGAACTTTCCTAATAATGATTTCAAACATTTCTATCATGTCTGGATAATTATTTATCAAACGTATTTTAGAAGGTGTTCCATTTTGGGTACTCGATCCTGCTGAGACATGGGGCTAGACCAGGCATGCTTCAAAGCTCTAGAGATCTATATTTATAAAATCTATGTACATGTACTGCTGACAAGTAAACAAATCATGAAATTTAAACTGAAGGCATCTATTTGTGGAATATTAAAAAAAAATCTGTATTTAAGCACACTTTAGAAAATCTTTTACAATTATCTTCAAAAAGTGTACCAATTTGATAACATCACGCTTATTAATATATAAGAAAGCTCATCACACATTTTATCATTAACGGTTAATGTTATTGAAGCTGGTTTTCTATTCTATAAAACACCTATCAGGGTTTTTGCCAGGCCTTTATAGGGTCCGGTAAACGGACCCATTCCCAATTGAAAAATAGCACAGTATTTTCCCAAATTCAGTCACTATTTTCCCAATCATAGCATTAAGTTAAAACCGCAAATGATGTCTCAATATACCTCCGGTAACGGTTATTAATATCTAATGTCCTGTACAAGCCCATTTCACATGGGAAACATCATTTCTTAATAGTTTACGTTCGCGGAAGCGTCCCGATTTCAGTGGCGAAGTCCCACAACTTTTTGGACTTTGCAATCAAACGCACCCGAAAAATGGCGGCCATGACAGGTGAGTCGGCTGGCCGAGAGCGCAGGTAAACTAACTGGGGTACGGACGCAAAACATCAACCAGACATAAAAATAGGATTATAAATGGCAATCACCAATTAATCAACACCTCAGGCACAATATCTTGGGTCCTGTCAGTTGGTATTTTTGGCACGTGGCCCACTTTCAGTGTGGTAAGTGACAGTAGGAATGAGCCAGAGGTTTCGTCTGCTATTCAATTTGTTAAGTATCAGTTGTAAATAAAATTTTGTTTGAATCCATATATTGTGGTTTGTGTATACATGTAGTATATTTCGTTTTCAAATGTCTTTGACAATTTACATAGGCCTCATGTACTTGCATTTTGCCATAATCTCTGCATTGATCAGTTACATTTGTACGTTCCAAGTATTTTATTTTGAACGCTCTGGACATCGTCGACAGAGCATAAACAATACTCATCATTTGAACTATAATTTGTGTTTTATCGTGTATGGATATGTCTAATTATCACAAAAAATAATATAGAAAATAATTTATTTTGCTTTTGGTGCATGCACTATCAGTACTTCATTCGATATGACATAGTGCCAAAGATATTTTTTGGAATGCAATTAATTATTTTCATATTTTTATCTTAAAATAAAAGAAGAAGCTCAAACTTTTTAATGGCGGTAATGGTGTACAGAAAGCAACTTTTGTAACTGTACAAAAAATACTAGTTCATCTGCTCTTTTTTTTTTGATAGAGAAAAAATACTGTTTGTCAGCGGTGGAATATCTTTTACATGCAATATAAATTACATACAGCATCAAAAATAATTAAAATGATAAATTCATCATTTTTTTTATTACTGAACACTGACTCAATAGTTAATGAATATTTTGAGTCAGACTTAAATTAAAATGATGATGATAATTTCCCAATTTTTTAAAAACACCGATAATATTTTCCCAATTTTTGCTCAGGGTCCTTTTCCCAAAATAGCTGGCAAAAACCCTGCCTATAGAGCTAGTTCAGAGCAACATATCGATCATTGCTTCTGAACTTGATTAGAAGAATGAAGTAGATATTCGATATCATCAATGTTTATAATTACATTGATAAGGATCCAATTACCTGGTATATATTATAACCCAAGCAGGGTTTGTACTGGGTGTTCCATAAATCTTCTCAGATAAAATGGAGTCCCCTTATGTAATTGGAATGGGCTTTCAGAAAAAGGTGGTGGCCCTTTCATTTTCTATGCTTTAATTAGTATATATAGGGACAGCTTCAACGCAAACCCTGCCAAGGTATGTCGTTTTTAATCTAGAAATGCTGAAGTCATGGATTGAATTATATCATTATATATAAAGAAGTATTGATTTTTCGGGGTTGAAGTATTTTCTTAAATAAAAATTGATTCTTTTGAAGCAAAATTGTGCCTGAATTGATTAATGAAAAACACTAAATCAATAACATTTGTTTTACATATGTGTAAAAATTTTCTGAGAATGTTATTTGTGTTTGTTTCAGATACTTTTGTACTGACAACGAAACAGGCAGTTTGGTGTCGACGGTTCCATCAGTATATATGCCAAATGCATGACAAAATGGTGAGCTAGCCTAATTAATTTACCTAAAAAAAAGTTAACATTCACCCTACAGTTCAAACACAATCTCGATCCTTGATCTTGACTTCTGGCTGAGATAATCACTTGAATTGTTGCTTTAAATGAGGATGGAGCTACACAGTCAACCTCTCTATATATTGTCTATATCGAGAAAACATTTGTGTTAATTTTGACTTTTTTCGCATCATCGACTTTCAAACAGACGTTTAGTATGGGATTCCCCGAAGCAACTTGTAGGGAATTTTTTTTATTTCACATCATATGGTTGCATGCAGTGTAATAGAACAATTTAATACTAAAAGTAAAATATGTTTATACCATTGTGAAATGGTAGATCTAGTTGAAGAGAGTATGATTTGATTTCAAAGTGACGGGTGAGAACCGACAGGATATTGCACCATAATATTAATAAAATCAGCTGATCATGATCATGACGCCCTATCAATTACAGTAAAACCCCTCTAACTCGAACCCGGATTCCTCGAATACCCCCTATTCGTCGAACTGGTCGTATGGTCCCGACCGTGTCCCTATATAATCTATGTAACAAAACCCCGGATAGCTCGAACAGCTATTCGTCGAATACCCCTTATTCCTCGAACAGAAATATATCAGTTTGAGCAAATACATAGTATGTACCCATGCATTCGTCGAACAAGTGTTCGGCCCTTGATAATTGTTTACCTGTGTCACACCTGACTGCACCGACCGTCACGGATAATAGCTCACGACCTGTGTTTATACAAGTGTCGTATCAAGTCTTTTGGTAATTAATAATGGATTAACAGTGTCAGTATTACCTACCTTCACGATCGCCAGTCGTTGTTTGATGCAAACTTTATTTGAATATTTCAGAAAAGGCATTAAATAATCGATGTCTCTCTCGTAATAATCTTCGCTTTAATACGAAAATACGGAAGATGTTGATTCGTGTTAAATAGAAAGTACGCATTGTGAAATGACAAAAGAGTTGGAAGAAATCGCTGACGTCCGACTTCCTGTATAAGTTCAATATTTTTTTTTTAAATTTCTGTGTTCTTTTTCCAAAAGACATAAACGATACCAAAATTTGATAGTGCTAAGTACAAATCACATTGACCCATGTTCGATTTTATCAGTGCGTTCCGTATCTTTCCCCGCATATTGTACTTCATGAACACGTGTAACCTAACGCTTTTACAAGGTAGATATAGGTATCGTTGTTTGTTCATACTATGCTGGTTAATAACTTTTTTTTTTTTTAATTTTTTATTTTCAAAAGGCATTTCATCAAAACTATATATATATATACAATGTGAAGTAACATATATAAGTATCAAACAAGACTTCATTGATCTGCACACATTCATAAATAAGATTTGGAGAGATATTAATGTATAGGCCTAGTACTGAGTTTTATGATTGGGAGACAGAGGAAAAGCAAGAAAGTAGTGGAGTGAGCGGTAGGGAGACTGTGATCGGAGAAAGAGAGAGAGAGAGAGAGCAGGAGGGGGTGGGGGGAGTGGGGGGGGGTAAAGGGTTTAATAGTGTGCATCTTAAAACTATTTGTAAATAATAAGCGTCACATCAATAATTTTTCAAAACAAAAATATTTACCGTATTTTTGCGCGTATAGTGCGCACCCGCGTATAGTGCGCAGGTACGTTTTTGAGTTTCATTTTGGAAAAAAAAATATTTACAAAAAAAAATCTCAGTTTTTGTATCTTCGATCACAACATTTTGCATTGCCTCCAAACACTTTTGAAGAACAAAATCAAACAGTTCTTATTGTTTATCAGTGCTTAAAACAACCTTCTGTTCATTAAAATTAACTGGCGAGAGGAGTTTGACACGATGATTGACACTTTGTTTACACAACGGCAGGCCTAGTTAGCTTGTGAATTGCCGGTGACACTATAATGAGGATATCAGCAACGATGTACATGTTTTTACAATCAAATAATTAACCATACCTTGTGTAATTCCAAGTGATCGCCGAAGGACATTCTCTGGAGAAAGAACGCGCACGTCAGGCAATCGCTGGAACGACTCCTCTAGGAGAGAACAACGTGAGCGTTTTAACGGTACCAGCGAACATAGTGGATCCGGAGTTCATGTCAATAACCGACATTTCGACAACAACCGTTCACACACATAGGATACAATCCGGCTTGGTATGTGGAATGTAGGAGGATGGTCGCATTCAAATATAAGCTACAACCCAAATTCGATTTTCAGGGAAAGTGTTTTAAAGGCTTGCAATTTCGATATATTCTGTTGTGTCGAAACTTTCTGGAAAGAGAACGACTATGCTACGATTAGCGGTTATACATGTATTCATCATAATCGTACCAATTTAGACACCAATGCCAGAAGAGGAAGCGGTGGCGTCTGCGTATTTATAAAAAAACGAGCTGGCCCATTCGTATAAACATGAAATATTAGACAAATCCAGGGAGGGCATATTATGGATTAAATTTTATTCCTCTGACCAAGTATTTTTAATCTGTGTCTGTAATTTACCGCCAAAAGAATCGACGAGACCTGTGGATTCCTCGTTATTCTTTTCCAACATACTGGATCAGGTTTTTACCTACCAAACCATAGGGGATATTTATATAGCGGGCGATTTTAACGCACGATGCGGGAATTTATCCGATTTTGTGGAAGGTGTGGACAATATTATAGACAGAGAAGTTCTTGACACTGTAATAAACGACCATGGGTATCATTTCATTGATTTCCTGTCCGACTACAATTTTGTGATGGTCAACGGAAGAAAGGGAAAACAGAATTTCACCTGTGTATCTTCAAGAGGGCGGTCTGTAGTCGATTATTTACTTGTTCCACAAGAAAATCTAAATCTGGTGACAGACTTCAATATTTTTACAATGTCGGAAATATGTAATTTATTTAACTTTGATGAGGAAAACACGTCTGATCATTCGTTGATATCGTTTTCTATCAAAACTAGCACTATACGGCACCAGGTAGAGGCGGTGTCCGGAACCGGAACTGATACCACAAGCTACAAATACAACACCAGGAATATACCGGAAGACTTTATGTTAGATCACGAGGCTATGTTATCCATTTTATCGACTATAGACACTATTGAAGAAGCCATTGAACACAATAATGACATGAATACAGCATATAAAAGTTTTATAGACCTTATACATGGTGAAATGGAAAACAAACTTCCTAAAGTGCAATCAAATCGTCACAGGAAAGGCAACAACATGTTAACCAAAAGAAAACCATATTGGAACAGTGATTTAAAGAGACTATGGCAGATAAGGTGTGATAGTGAACGCGAATGGCTCAACAATAAAACGTGTTCAAATCGTCTAAGAAAACAACTTCGCGCAACATATATAAACGACAGGAAAACATTTGACCGGGCGCTACGGCGCGAAAAACGTCGCTTTCAGATGTTTAAGCAACAGGAACTATCAGATCTAAGCAAAAATTCGCCCAAAGATTTATGGAAAAAAATCGGTCAACTGGGAATCTCCAATGATCGTCAAAAATCTGTTCCCCACAAAGTTTTAGACGCCGACGGTAATGTCATCACGGACGATGAACAGATTCTTAGAGAATGGCATGACGTGTATAAAGATCTGTACAATGTATCGTCAGACTCGCACGTAACATATTCTGTGGATTATCTTCGTCAGTCGCTGGGCCCAGTGCTGGATACAGACACTTCAGCTTTAAACAACCCTATTACTTTTAAGGAAGTTGAGGACTCTGTATACAGAGCTAAACTCAACAAGGCTGCAGGTATGGACGATATTCAAAGCGCTGTACTAAGAAATCCAGCCTGTATCGACATACTTCACAGGATAATATGTAATGCGTTCCGGTCAGGTTTAGTTCCGGACATATGGGGTGAGAGTATTATAACTCCTATATTAAAAGCCGGGAAAGATCCAATGGACCCACTCAGTTACAGAGGAATTTCGCTCCTATCTATTCCATGTAAGATATACGCGGATATACTAAATCAGCGGTTATATGACTGGCTGGAAGTGAACAATATCCTTGTCGACGAGCAAAACGGTTTTAGGAAACATCGCAGCTGTCTTGATCACCAATATGCCCTTTATAACATACTCAACAATCGTAAAATACGGAAACAATCAACATTCGTCTGTTTCGTGGATATGAAAAAGGCTTTCGATAGTATTAATAGAGATCTGTTATGGTTAAAACTAAAACATCTTGGAATAGACGGAACATTTCTACGAGCAATCCAATCCCTTTATGTAAATAATGTTAGCAGGGTGAAGGTTAACAGGAAGTTTACAGAACCATTCGAGGTTTTAAATGGACTTAAACAAGGCTGTAAAGCCTCTCCGACACTTTTCTCTATCTTCATCAATGACTTGGCAAAGGACATAAATTCGCTTAGTTGTGGTGTTCATATAGACGACACGATAGTTTCAATACTTCTGTATGCAGACGACATAGCCATTATAGCTCCGAATGAAACTTTAATGCAAAAGATGCTCGACAAACTGTCGGAATGGTGTAGTAAATGGAAATTATATATCAACAAAGACAAAACCAACGTAGTTCATTTTCGTAACCCCGCTTCGCCACTAACACAATTCAAATTCAGATGCGGTGATGCCAACATTGACATTTGTTCTAAATACAAATATTTAGGTTTATGGTTCCAGGAACATCTAGATCTACATCACGCGGTACGCGAACTGTGTAAGTCAGCGAGTAGGGCCCTTTATGCCCTTTACGCAAAGTTTAGTCACGCGGGAGGTATGACACACTCGATTTATTCAAAACTTTTCAACTCTATAGTGGAACCAATAACTTACTTCGCGAGTGGACTATGGGGCATCAATTCATACAGAGAAGTAACTGTACTTCAAAACAAAGATTGTCGATATTTCCTTGGAGCATCACAACACTCCAGTAACTTGGCCACTAGAGGCGACATGGGCTGGACATCCACTACTACTAAACAGTCAGTTGAAGTTTTAAGACTTTATTTGAAAATTACAAATACGGATAGTGATAGAACGGTTAGTAAAATCCATAAATGGTCCAGATGTCTTCGTAATTCGTGGGATTCACGTGTACATGATTTAATAGTGAAGAATAACTTAATGGATGTATTTACAACACAGAACTCGGTTCCGTGGAAGATGGGGAAAATTAAAGAAAGATTATATAACACGGATGCCGATAGTTGGCAAATTCAATTGTGGAACGACAAAGGAAATGTTAATGGTAACAAACTACGACTTTATAGAACATTTAAATATGAGCCAACAACAAGTGACTATGTAAAATGTGTTAGATATAGAGAAAGGAGGGGCCTATTATGTAATTTAAGATGTGGATCACTTTCTTTGGAAATCGAAAAGGGTCGGCATACCAGGCCGATAGTGCCAGTAAACGATAGGATTTGTAAACTTTGTTTATCAAACGAGGTTGAGGACGAAATCCATTTTTTAACACAATGTGAGTTTTATAATGATTTACGATGGCCTCTTTTAGCTGATGCTCAGAAATATGTTGATTTTAATATCATGGACAATCTTAACCAATTTAAATACCTTATTGATAATTCTCCTCCAAATCTACTATCAAATCAACTTTATGCAATGTGGAGGAGGAGAAGTAACTTTTTGTAAATTTTATATCCTGTAAAATAACGTGGCTATATACTAACCATTTTTAATAGCATGGGACAGCCTTACCTTGTTATCTTTTAGTATGTAACATTTTAGACTATTCCGTTTTATGTAATTACTTGTATATATATAGTGTCTAAGTAAGCCATCATTGGCTGGACATGTCTTACATTTGATGTAGTATTACTTTTATGAAATGTTTTTACATGTAGGTTGTAAGATGTTTGACACTTTAATAAAACAATTGAATTGAATTGATTGAATTGGTATCAATCAAGTCTATTGTGTATCTGATAGGCATTTAGATTTAATCATTGTCCAAGATATTAGCTGGAAAGCCGACTGAGTAGGCTAATCAACCACAGGTGGCCGCCATATTTGATTACTGACTGCACGCTTCTGTATTCTCAATTATTTCAATTAGTATTGAAATCAGGATGATATCTTACAGAACCATTTCAAAAGATAGTAATAAGAGTAAATTGTACAGTCATACCATCATTTATAGTGCCGATTGGTCAGTGTTAAAGTAGGAAGGTTTTAGTTTCGTATTTAATTTGCTGGCTCTGCATGTGGGATTACACTCACATTCCGTAAACATTTGCAAGTTCAAAATAAAGTTTTCACATGCTGGAGAAACTTATTTATAAGGTAATCTGTCTAGTGTGACGAATTAATTACACACTTATACATCGTTTCAAGCTCCAGGCTATATTCATTTAGCCATTTAGATTTGGAGATACCTTACTGAATATTCACGATCGTAACATGAATCCGGTCATGAACACACGTGCTCTTAAAACGAACTTTCAAGGAATTAAAGATAAAAATTTCAAGAGATGTTTTCCTTTTATATTGAATATATGCATTGACCACTGACTTAAAGATCCAAGTATTTAATCATAATTATTTCACGACAACGTGTACAAAATGTTACTGCATAGCTCGCGGGACCTGCCGGTCGGTGATCATAACCCAGGACCTGGCCATGCCTTGTACCTGCGTATAGTGCGCACCCCCAACTTTTCACTTGATAAATTATGAAAAAAAGTGCGCACTATATACGCAAAAATACGGTAAGTGATGGGAAAGTTAATAACATGAATAAAAAGTTGATGTTGGTATATGAACAAAAAACAACAAAAAAAAAAAAAAAAAAAAAACGTCAATGTTAAGCCAGGTTTACTATTTTCATTCACTTTTTCCATTCAAAATTTAATTTCTCTATATAAGCTTGATCTTTTCCGTATGCGATATGTTTCTGTACAGCATGGAGATCTTTGATACCAATCTCATTACATTCAAAGAATTTTGAAAACATCTAGTTCTATAAATATACTGTTTAATCACAAGGATAATTTCATTATCAATCCTGTTGTATATACCATTTTGTCTAAAAAGTCCAAAAAGCATTGTTTCTTTATTGATAGAGAATGGTAAGTAAAGGATATCCAGTAGACACTCAAAATCAGTTAAAAAAGCTTGTACTTCGGTACATTCCCAAAAAATATGAGTAATTGTCTCCCTTTCTACAGAGCAGAACAGAAAGAACTGAGTTCAATTGTTTAATAAACTTATCGTCAGGATTGGGTAAAGAGATAAAAAGATGATTCAATTGTGAAATAAGGAGTGATTTAATTAGTGTGATTTTACCAAGAGGTGTGAGACTTTTACCCCATCCCTTAATTAAACTCTTAATTTTAACTAGCTTTTTATCATAATTCAGTTTCGGAATTTTGTGCAGGTCTACATGAAAATCAATGCCAAGAAGTGTAAAGGTATTGACGCCCCATTTTAAGTGTAAGTCAGGAAGAAGTGTATCTGCGCTATATTTTTTACTACCTATCCAGATTACCTGGTCAATAACTTTATATTGTGTATTTATTTTGTAAATGTGTTAAATGATTTTTGTTAATTAAATCATCGAAATTGTACGTATACACATTGCCTGTTTTAACCAATATGGTACCACGTTTGACGATCGTTTACATTTGATTTACTTTGTCGTCAGTATTTTCAAACCCTCATTTTATTTAATACATATTTTTTTCAACTTGATATTGCTATCAAAAACACTTTCATAAAAAAATCCAAAATGCTGAAATTACGGTAATTAAAATGTCATTGCAATGTATTGTTTGTCTTAGGGAGACCGGACATTTTGACTGTCAACGGTCGATCATGACCAACCTCGGATGAGTCGAATACCCTGTATTCCTCGAATTATTGATATGGTCCGGGATCCCCTGCTGTTCGAGTTATAGGGGTTTTACTGTATATTGTATGGGTAACCACATGACGGCTCTCTGCCAATCATTTGTAGACATTTCTCTCCAGAGGTGTGATGATATAAAGTAAATTGTACATGTTGACAACTTGACATGCAAATTTGTTCAGTTTTCCATATATACAGTGGCTACAGTTGCACATAATTAGCCCTTTCTTTGATAAAATTCCCCCAACCCATTGAAGCCCTTTCTTTGATAAAATTCTCCTACCCAGTAAAGGGCTTACACTACACGCTACAGCTATATTTGCCTAAATTGCCTATGCAATCAAGATCAATAATATATAAATACAAGTGCAGTTCTAAGATGGCGACAATCTGTACATTGACACTTGGCTAAGTCTGAAGATCAATATGAGACATATGACTGACAGACAGGCTGCTAAATTTAGACTACAAGCATTAGTCCTGGTCATTGTGATACAGGTTTTTCACTTATCATAATCAGAAAGGTAAATCCACTTGTCCAAACTTCAAAGCATGTAGATTGTAGACCCAGAAACTTGATATCAGCTTGCTATTTATAGTAGCATATGCTGAGAAGGGTACCTAATGCAAGCTTGTTGAATGAATGACCTTGACCTTCATTCAAGGCCGCATCACAGGGTCAAAATATGCTAAGATCTTTTAATCAAGCTCTTATCTTTGACTAAGTGGGCAACCAAATTTGTGACTTTTCAAAATGAAAAAGTATGAACCAGTCTCAAATTGACCTATATTGGAAAAAAAAAATATTTACAAACAAAATCTCAGTTTTTGTATCTTAGTTCAAAACATTTTGCATTGACTCCAAACACTCTTGAAGAACAAAATCAAACGGTTCTTATTGTTAATCAGTGCTTAAAACAACCTTCTGTTCATTAACATTAACTGGCGAGAGGAGTTTGACACGATGATTGACACTATGTTTACACAACGACAGGCCTAGTTAGCTTGTTCATTGCCGGTGACACTATAATGAGGATCTCAACAACGATGTTTTTACAATCAAATAATTAATCATACCTTGTGTAATTCCAAGTGGTATCAATCAAGTCTATTGTGTATCTGATAGGCATTTAGATTTAATTATTATCGAAGATATTAGCTGGAAAGCCGACTGAGTAGGCAAATCAACCACAGGTGGCCGCCATATTTGAGTACTGACTTCACACTTTCGTATTCTGATTTATTTCAATTAGTATTGAAATCAGGATGTGATCTTATTACAGAACCATTTCAAAAGATGGTAATTAGAGTAAATTGTACAGTCATACCATTATTTATAGTGCCGACTGGTCAGTGTTAATGTAAGAAGGTTTTACTTTCGTATTTAATTTGCTGGCTTTGCATGGGGCGATTACACTCACTTTCGTAAGCATTTGCAAGTTTTGCATATTTATAAGGTAATCTGTTTAATGTGACGAATCAATTACACACATATACTTCGTTTCAAGCTCCAGACTATAATCATTTAGCCATTTAGATTTGGAGATACCTTACTGAAGATTCACAATCGTAACATTTGTCCGGTCATGAACACATGTGCTCCCAAAACGGACATTCAAGGAATTAAAGATAGAAATTTCAAGTGATGTTTTCCTTTTATATTGAATATATGCATTGATCACTGACTTAAAGATCCAAGTATTAAATCATAACCATATCACGACAACATATACAAAATGTTACTGCACTCTTTAGCTGGGACCTGCCGGTCGGTGATCATGACCCAGGACCTGGCCATGCCTTGTACCAGCGTATAGTGCGCACCCCAACTTTTGACTTGATAATTTTATGAAAAAAAGTGCGCACTATACGCGCAAAAATACGGTATGCACCAGGTATATATCACTGTACGTAGCAAGCCTAGCTATATATATAGGTGAGACATTGTTCCCTGGTATACTATTTAAATTATAGTTTGTGTATACGTATTATAAGTACATTTTTGGCGAGGGTCACCTCGCCATTGTGATCGTGGTTGCAAAATTCTCTTACAGTCAATTTCCTCAAAATGATTGGCTTAAAAATTGCTCGCAGATACTAGCGCTCCTAGAGGCAGTGTATTCAACAACTTTAATTTTACCGGGAATTTTAAATAGCAAATTTTGAATATGAAAGTTACTGAAATAAGCGTATCTGTAACGTTGAAATAGGAATAGTATATTACGGCTTTCATATCCTTACTATATATATATATATATATATATACACTATCCAAAAGATCTTCTGTTTGAAAATTTTCACCTGAATTGTTTACAAAGTATCTAGACTTTTCGTCCCCAAAATGGTGTTTACAATGAATGAAGACGTTTGTAATTTGAATCAAATTTGTCTCGGAGCAAATACATTTCATGGCGAAATGGAGATCACGGCTGTGTTATGGCACATGGCCTTACTACAGTGGAAGAAAGACAACTCTAACAAAATTTTGGACAAACTTGGTCTACTGATAAAATAGCACGTGACAGACGGTGAACATTTTGTAAATGTCCAACGTGGCGTAATCTTAAAACTAACGGCAGTTAATAAGGTATGAATATTTACCACATCCATAATTATCGATAATTTCATAAGGACATGTATAAATATAAGATTATATCTATATACTAAAGCACGTTCAGAGATTACCACTAAACCATACTTTTAAAACATTTTAGTTATTTTCACCACAGGAGCTTGACGTTCTGATCATATATACATACAGCATATTCATTAAACTAGGTAATACGAAGTAAATTTTTTGCCGAATGACATAAATCATATATGGAATGTTCATATAACTCGAAGTGATATTTTTAGGTCACCTGAGACGAAGTCTCAAGTGACCTATTCCAATCGCCTTTTGTCCGTCGTCGTGCGTCGTCCGTCGTGCGTCGTCCGTCGTATGTCCGTAAACAATTTACATTTTCGTCTTCTTCTCCAAAACTGCTGAAGCAATTTCAATGAAATTTTGCACAAACCTTCTAAGGCATAAGGCCAATCAAAATTGTGAATTATATGGTCCCCACCCCCCAGGGGGCTGTGGGAGGGGCCAAAAGGGGTAAAATTGAGTAAAATTTCAAAAATCTTCTTCTCTACTCACAGATGTGGTAGAATCAAATACTATTCATAGATAGAAAGGTATTAAGGTCCTTTACAAAAATTGTGAATTATATGACCCTGGGGTCTCTAGTTTCCCCCTGGGGAGGGGGTTAAGTTTACTATAGTTTATATTGGGAAAACACACTTTTGTGCATTATTTGGTCATTTGTGATAGGAAATGAGTCAAATGTTGTCAGAATTATCAGTATGAGATGGCCATTTAATCCTATTAACAAATTTTCTATGACTGACCCCCAGGGGCCTTAGGGGTGGGGTCAAAAGGGGTCAAATAGGCTAAAACTTCAAAAATCTTCTTCTGAAATTCTGGAAATGGTAGAATCAAATACTTTTCATAAATAGAAAGGTTTTAAGGTCCTTTACAAAAATTGTGAATTATATGACCCTGGGGTCTCACGTTTCCCCCTGGGGAGGGGGTCAAGTTTACTATAGTTTATATAGGGAAAACACATTTATGAGCATTTTTTGCTCAATTTTCATTGGAAACGAGTCAAACTTGGTTAGAATTATTAGCCTGAGATAGCATTTTAATATCATTTCCATATTGGTCCAGGCCGACCCCCTGGGGGCAGGGGGGCGGGGCCAAAAATGGTCAGATAGGCTAAAACTTCAAAAATATTCTTTTAAAATTCTGGAAATGGTATAATCAAATACACTTTATAGATGAAAAGGTCTTAAAGTTTGTTAATAAAAATTGTAAATTATATGACCCTGGGGTGTCCTGTTTCCCCTTGGGGAGGGGGTCAAGTTTACTATAGTTTATATGGGAAAACGTTAATGAGCATTTTTTGCTCAATTTTCATAGGAAATGAGTCAAACTTGTTTAGAATTATAAGCCTGAGATAGCATTTTAATATCATATCCACATTGGTCCTGGCCGACCCCCTGGGGGCAGATGGGCGGGGCAAAAAAAGGGTCAAATAGGCTAAAACTTCAAAAATCTTCTAAAATTCTGGATATAGTAGAATCAAATAATTATAGATGGAAAGGTCTTAAGGTGTTTTATAAAAATTGTGAATTATATGACCTTGGGGTCTCACATTACCCCCTGGGGAGGGGTCAAGTTTACTTTAGTTTATATAGGGAAAACACATTTATGAGCATGTTTTGCTCAATTTTCATTGGAAACGAGTCAAACTTGGTTAGAATTATTAGCCTGAGATAGCATTTTAATATCATATCCACATTGGTCCTGGCCGACCCCCTGGGGCAGAGGGGCGAGGCAAAAAAAGGGTCAAATAGGCTAAAACTTCAAAAATCTTCTAAAATTCAGGATATAGTAGAATCAAATAATTATAGATGGAAAGGTCTTAAGGTGTTTTTATAAAAATTGTGAATTATATGACCTTGGGGTCCTCACATTACCCCCTGGGGAGGGGTCAAGTTTACTTTAGTTTATATAGGGAAAACACATTTATGAGCATGTTTTGCTCAATTTTCATTGGAAACGAGTCAAACTTGGTTAGAATTATTAGCCTGAGATAGCATTTTAATATCATATCCACATTGGTCCTGGCCGACCCCCTGGGGCAGAGGGGCGAGGCAAAAAAAGGGTCAAATAGGCTAAAACTTCAAAAATCTTCTAAAATTCAGGATATAGTAGAATCAAATAATTATAGATGGAAAGGTCTTAAGGTGTTTTATAAAAATTGTGAATTATATGACCTTGGGATCTCACATTACCCCCTGGGGAGGGGTCAAGTTTACTTTAGTTTATATAGGAAAAACATATTTGTGAACATTATTTGCCCAATTTTCGTAGGAAATTAGTCAAACTTGATTAGAATTATAAGCCTAAGATATAGCATTTTAACATCCATATCCGTCATCGATGACCCCCTGGGGGACCAGAGGAGCAGGACCAAACAGGGTCAAAATGATTAAAATTTCAAAAATACCTCTAAGTTCACAGGTTTGATGGAAGCAAATACTCTTCATAGTCTTAAAAGTCAAATTTATAAATCACTGACCAACTTCAAGGCCCAGCATATAGTGTTTATATGTCTTTAATTTGTTTCATTATTTGTTTCATTATATATTCTAACTCAGGTGACCGTTAAGGCCCATGGGCCTCTTGTTTGAACTACTAGATCGACAAAAATGTCGATTTCTTTTTCATAATTCTTCCGTAAAACGGCACTTAAAAAGCTTTTTCAATCTGTAAAAATGTAGAGAAAAACTGTTAATTGTTTAGCAATTATCCTGAGTTATATTTTACCAACAAGCATCAGAGATTAGCAATTAAAACTTACATAAACATATTCCCGACTCTCACTTGCATTGTGTGATCACTCGAGCGGAACTAATCTCTACCACCTGGCACAGTCTTACAAATGCAATCGCACAAAAGCCCACATGATCACTGTTTTTATTGCGATTACATCTTAGGGGTGTGAACAATGTTAGTTTTTTTTTAATCTTTTTACTCAACAAAATAGACTTTACGCTTTTCATGATCAGCACCATCATTTTCTGTATAACTTATTAATTTACCACTGTACCCATGCATATGATACGTGTGTATATTTATACTTCTTTGTGCACATATATATAACATCTGATATATTACAATAAATTTATGAAGGACAAAACTCTTACATGTAAGAACAGGAGGACTGAAGAACAGCGGGAATTAAACTTCAATAATATTTCCTCTATGCTGGTATTGCTATTTATGTTTAAAATGTTTAATTATATGATATTAGCATTTTCAGTAATTACTCTGTTAATATATTTATTGTTTCCTTATGTTTTACAGAATGTCAGCATGCATGCATCATTTCAACTGGAAACAGTCTAGGAGAAGAATTGTGTGAACAAAAAGAAGTAATTTTCAACTGTGGAAGCTTAATATTGTAATCATTTTCAATCCGAAAATATTACTATCACCATCTTCAAATTCCTTATTGTGAATTTAACTGTAATATGATTTACGCATATACCTGATATTTGCTTATATTCTATGACATATACATGCTTGAAATGAAATGAATAAATAAATGATTATTTAAAATTTAAAACACAATATGACATTAGCTGTTTATATTTTTTGTCAAAAACCATATTAAGCTTATCGTTCATAACACACTAATCATCACCTTCGAGACAATTTAATGAAAATCAATTAAACATTAATTTGTATAACACAGGTCGTCTTATTTTTTCCCCGCCTTGACTATCAATGTTCCCTGATCACTCTGAAAGTATTGATTTTACCTTTTTTCGGTCACCACATGAACTGCCTTTAAATCAATTACACCAATGAGACATACATTTACTACATTCATTATAACACTGTAAGGCAATTCTGTGCAAGAGCAGCGAACATTGTTGATTTACCTTGAATATCTACATGCACAGTATGGTTATATACCATATGTAACAGGAGAGGAGAAAAATGTAGACAGCAAGACCGGATTCGATCCCGGGACTCTCTGAACACTAGCTGAGTGCTCTACCGACTGAACTACCTGGTCATCGATAATCGACCCAGTCCAGTCCCGCTACACTCCCTCCCACTTTTTTGAATACACTATATACGAGACCCTTTCAAACAGCACAGCCGTTGGTTATTTAGTTGGGTGCCAATTCTGTAACAGGAGAGAAGAAAATGTAGCTCTTCCCACTGAGCTACCTGATCACCGGATAATCAACCCAGTCTGATCCCGCTACAAATATTTATACTGGTTATTTTATCTCCCTTCCTATTTTCAAATCTACCTTTATGACTTAGAATCTTACCTGTGTGGAAAAGAATATTTTGTCTTACAAATCTTGACAAATTATGCACACTGTGATTGTTGCAAGCTAAACTACGTATCCGCTAGCTGATTGCTGTTGATTGTTTAATGATCTCAAACACACTAATTACTTATTGTGCCAATTTAAGTAAATATATTCTACTCTTTTTCAAATATTCCTGATTACTTTTCATGTGTAATATCTTAAAACATTGACATGTGCACGGAGTACTGCGGACCAGATATTAATATTATATAAATTTCAATTATAAATATTTCAGTTTCAGGTTACGGTGGCCAATAAAGGAAAACAAACACAATGCAGTTTTCATATGTTATTTCTTCTAAATATATAATTTTTTTTTGCAAGTTGTCAAGCATTTATGGGGAACATTTTTGCATTGAAATTGTCACCTTCATACATCGGTTTTTGGGACTCCCATGGACATTGATTTTTTGATGCGCTAATATACTGATAGTAGATTTTTTTAAGCATTTTCAGCCCTTAAAAGTAACCTGGGCAAATTATACCAGTTTTTACGGTATATGATATTGTGAATATATCCCAAACTTTTTATCATATTATTTGCCAATAACACTTGTTATGTTATCAGAAATATCTGATGGTCTACAACAAATGTTTACATGAATTTTAAACAATATTGCATAAACATGGAAATTAGAACTTAATATCAGAAAAATAAAAATTGTGATATTCTCAAGACGTAAATCTGGTACAACAACAACCAGTTGATGTTATGGAATACAAAAGAATTAGATTTATAAGAATTGTTTACATATCTAGGTACAGAAAAATTAATGTTAATGGTAGCGTTTTTAAAGAAAGGGAAAAAAAAAAAACCTGCTGAGGACAAACTATATTCTATATTTAAGACATTTTGTCATAGAAAAGTTTGCCTCTTGTCTTTTCTCTGGCTGCAAAATAATACTTGTTAACTGATACTGTGGTCCCAGGAACTTGATGACAATAGTTATTAAGAATGGATATTTTCATTAACATCAAATTAACAAGGAAAATGCTAAAGATGTTATAAAAATCATTTGACATATAACATCATAGGAAATATTAGAATGGGCTTCCAAGATTTTAGTATGTGTCTCTTATTTTACACCTTGATGTCCAATGAATCCTCAAAAGTCCCAAACTGGAAGGAACACCAGCCAAATTTATTTCTTATTGCACAAAAACTACAGTTAGTATTGACCTTTAGAAATATATTCTCCTCCTATCCTCGAGGACGAGCCATTTAGTACTTTCAGTACTTTGATTATTATTTCCATAGAAGGTACATGTTATTGATAGTTTTCAATGTATGTTAACAATTTTGACGACAATTAAGGGCTTACATACTTATCAAGAGAGAAGACACTCCTTAATTCTTTAGTACAATTTTTATCTGGAATATCAATATCCGATGAGCCACATGGCACATGTGTATTGTATTGTTATATATAATCAGACATGGAAATAGTGATGTTTTCTGTGACTCATTATATTAACTAAAGCCCCATTGTGGTTTTTGTCATATTTTTTTATTGTAAAAAAGTACTAAATTTTGCCTACTGATAGATAAAAATTGTAACCTAATGCATTATGGTGATATTAGTTAATGAAAAATACAATAAGACTTTTATTATAGATAGGTTTCTTTATAAACTAAATCCAATATCCGATCCATATGTGTGAAATTATTTAAAAAAAATAGTTATAGTTCTCTTGGCGTGTACATCCGTCAAATCGAATGTAATAGTTTTCTTTTTAAATTAAAATTAGTACATGGGAAATGTTGGTGTAAACATTGTTATTATTTTGTCTGAAATTTACAGCCCGTTTTCGTTTACAGGCATATTGCTGAGGCAGCCGTCCAGTCTGGGAACTACATACAGCGGTTCGCAGAGCTGTCACCCTAAGATTGTCGTGTGGTGAGCTGAAGATGCAACGCTACACGTGCCCTTTCCCACTTCTGTGGTGGGGAGGCTGTGGAATTCCTAGGACACATAGGACTGAAGGAGTTATTGCCTTTCATCCAACTTCCGCCTGCCTACATTCCGCTTCAACGAGAGTTTCATTAAACATTCTGTTTGGCCTTGTGGAGTGGCATTTTAGAATGTCGAGATATATTTTATCTCATACGTGTACTGCAAAGGACGCTTACTGTGGCAAGGTTATACCCAACTACTAGCTTTGGGGACACCTCACCTGGTGAATTCTCCTTTCTGTAGTGTTTTGCAATTGTCATCCACTCTTAAATAATATTTGTTATTGCTAAGAAAGTACGGAAGCTATTACCTTAAGCTTTCACAAATTTTTCCCATGCAATAGGTGGTCCCTAGTTTGTACGATTTTTATACCCTCCCCCACTATTTCCATATATCACTATTTCTTAGAAAAGTTCCGAAAGAGATCATTCTCAAATTTTATCTAAATTGCCTAGTTCTCCAGTAGTTTTCATTTGTGAATTCAGTCAAGAAAATAGCAATGGCCAACAGCTAAATTGCAGGTGACTCAGCTTTAATTTTAGTTTAACTTTTATTAAAGAAAAATAAAAACGCTGAAGTAATATCTGCATGATTAGGTTACATTATATTGTTCTCTCTCAATTCATAGTTGTTCATATTCCAATTTGGACCAAAAAATTTAACATGCTAGGCCAGGTCTTACATCAGTAAACATAATTAGTTTTTTTTTTTTTTTAAATTTTAAAAAGTTTTCTTGTAACTGTTAGGACATATATGTGTAGATTTTCAGTGTAGTATATCAGCCAGGTTATAACAGAAAAATCCTTCATTCTGTATGACATAGAGCACAACTTCAAAGCAATGTCAATCTAGGATCTTGAAATATCACCTTGAGGCAAAATATCAACTCCATCAAAGTTTATCTCTTATGTATTTTATTTCCTTCTGTAGATGTGCATTCAACAAACAATGATTCATGCCAAGTATGGTTCCGTCGAGTCAGTGACCGGGTCGCTCCTCCCTCTGAACTCAAGAGCTACTTTGCGTTTGCCTTTCGATGCTTGGTGTGTTGACCGTTTGTCCAGCTGGTTCTGAACTTGAACCCTGTACCAGGCTCAAGCAGGTTCTGAGATCTTTGTCTATGGCCTTAGCCACTGCTGATATTTGTTGTAGTTGTATAGCTCAGGGAATTGTAAATTTATATTTTTACATGTCTATTATGGCTCCATATCTGTGCAGTTCTACTTTTTCCAGATGATAAAAGTTTGTAAGGATTATGCATTTTGGGTACGCCGGCTTGGAGATTGAATAATTATAGGTAACCTTTGACGGTACCCCGACAGTTTTTCTGAGGCAAATCCGGAAACCGTTTATTATAGGACTTAATTTAGCTTTATCATGAAGTACAGTAGAAAAAGAACAACTCATAATTAAATATTTCATAAAATATAATGATATTATGATAATAAAGTAACCACATTATTTTTACAAATAGTATCCTTAATTCAAAATATTAGGGCACTATAAATGTGTTACTTTTATTGTATAAGCCAGAAAACAAACAATGGTAAATTTATTGAACCGTAACAAACACCCCTATGAACCCGGATGTTGACAATAAATTACATGATATGACCCATGTTGAACAATTATCTGTTTGTTAATAGATCTTTCTATATCAAATAGAATTGGATTGTTGGCTTCGTTTAAATTCAAGATCAATTATAAAAATTTAACGAAAAAAGGTAAAGAACAGGCACTTGCATTTATATTTTTGTGTTTCTTATTATAAGTTTTTTTTTTTATTTAAATTATTGAACAATGGATGTAGGCAATTCAAAAGCACAGGCACTTTAATTTTTAAAGCACATGAACTTTCATTTCTAAAGGACATGCACTTTCCAATCTGATTAAAACTGATCTTCACTCTGATAGACCGAAAACTAGCTATGCGCCAGTGGAGCGGAATTATAAATCTAATTTTAATTAGATTGGTGCACTTTCATTTCTAATGTACAGGGACTCTTACATTTGTAATTTTTTTTTTTTTTTTTTTTAATATTTACCAGGTAGCAATTGATGTTGGTTATTCTCATGCACAGGCATTCACATTTCCAAAGCATAGCCACTTGCATATGAAGTTGTTTTTAAAATTTATCATCAAACATTTGAAAGTTATTTCATAAAATTTTAAAGCAGGTACACTTGCATTTAAAAAGTTGTTTTGAAAAGTATTAATATTTAACAGTGCCAACGCAATCTGTGCCGTTTGGTTATGTAGTCAGCCATGTGCCCTGAGCTGGAGAAACCCAGAAGATGAGGTTTTTACGGGCTATCATCCTCTAGTTGTGCCAATCTCCATATGATTATAAAGTCCACTATGTCTCGTAATGAATTTGATCAGAAAAATTTTATCAAAAATGGTACTGGTAAGATTTATCATGTTAGGTTTTTATTTTTGTTTTACCCAACACTATATTTCTTTTGGCCGAGGTATTAATATGGTGCTTGTGTTTTAGATAGCAGTGCCTCTGAAAATCACTTGGGCACAAAGAAATAAATACAGATATTTGTAGGTTATCACAATTACTTCTTGAGATTTCAAATTTTATTTTTTTCCAAAACAGAAACTACCTCTCAGTCAACAGTGAATATGCTAGAAGCAAGAAGATCTCAACAATGTTGTTGAGGATTTCAAGCCATGAATGTCTCTAAAACAAATTGATAAAATAAACAAATAAACCCAATGACGATCATTAACTAATCAATTTCTTTTAAAGAAACCTAAACTTTACACCAAGAAAACAGTCCGTTGACTTTTTTACAATCTAAATGTCATTCACTTTTGTAAATAGTGAACTTTGACATTGTACTTTTATCTCATTTTAAGTATTGTATTGGTAAATTATTTAATCCTGATATTGGCCCTCATCCAACAAATGTTCAAATTTGAAAAGTTAATGAATCCATTCCGAGGTCTTAATCTAAGCCTGAATACATATCCACTGCTGATGAGAATGACTTTGAAATGGACAATCAGTTCCTAAGATTAAGTAAGTGTAGATAAGACAGAAGGCAAGCACATTCCAAAGTTACGGTGACTTCACACCATACAACAGGATATTTAAACATCTGTTTTTCTGTAGATAGTCATGTTTTATCACCCATGGTGGTAATGTAAGTCCTACCCAAGTGCATCACAGTACAGGGATGGCATGTTTTTCAGATTTCCTCGGTGCTGTCAAAATATAATAATGTAAAATAGTTAAGCATAAGGCTAATCTACTCCATGATCCTCTTGTTAGTAAAAATATATTACATGTATGGATCAGTTTAAATTTAAACATTAGAAATATAAATAAGAGGCCCATGGGCCTTAGCTGTCACCTGAGTTCTGACACTATATATTGGCCCATCAGACCCTTGAAATCAGTCATAAATTTGACTTTTTAATCTATGAATGAGTATTTGGTTCCAACAAATTTGTGGTCCCTGGGGGGTCAACGAGGACCGATATGGATATTCTTATATGCCATATCTCAGGGCTATAATTCTAACCAAATGTGACTAATTTCCTATGAAAATTGAGCAAATAATGCTCATAAAAAAAATTTCCAATATAAACTATAATAGATTTGACCTTCCCACGGGAAAATCTGAGATACCAAGGCCAAAAAATTCACAATTTTTGTAAAAGGACCTTATGTTTAAGACTTTCCATCTATGAAGAGTTTGATTCTACCATTTCTGGAATTTCAGAAGATGATTTTAGAAGTTTTAGCCTATTTGACCCCCTTTGGCCCAACCCCTCAGGCCCCTTGGGGGCAGCTGGGACCATATAATTCACCATGGCAACGACAGACAGAATTTGATTAGAATAGGTCACTTGAGGCTTTGTCTCAGGTGATCATGACCTAATAAAAAGGTGACAGAGTTATATCTAATGACACAGCAGCGAAACTCAAATTATAACAGGATACATAAATTCCATGTATAAATGTTGTTCAAGTAAATGGTGTTTCAAATAAAATAGTTTTTAACTTCAATTAAGCAACATTATGTAATAAAACAAGTATGATTAGCTTTCATATTGTCTGTTTATATTATATACAGAATGAAATAAACTCAAAAAGTCAACTTTGATATATCATTGTACCTATATACATGTATTGGTTTGGCTTTGGCTGAAACACATAACTTGGAAGTCTTTTTCCTTGACTAGGAGTTCCACAAAATTGGCTTTTTGGGATGTCCGTTAATGGATATATGTACAGCTTTCCCTCTATTCGATCCACATTCTTCAACCTCTCATGTTACGCTCTTCCTTCCCATGAAGAATCCTGTTTAGCAATCAGCCTAATTAGTCATGTCAATTAAGAACAGATTATTGGCAAACATCGAAATCGAAATTCTATCAATCAATCAATACAAAAATATAATAACCTATTCTGTTTCTGAAAATTTCAGATTGATTTGCTCATGAATGTGTCATTATTATTAGTATATACTACATGTATATCTTGTTACTAACACATGTCACAATCAATATTGACTTACAAGATCGAGTACACGTAGATATCTTTGTAATATAGAACCACATATATATAATGGACTACGTATATAAATACATATAAAATGTACTACCATATTTATATCACTTAGCAAGCTCCAAAAGATCCAAAATTTGTTGAACACCAACATGGTACCAGGATGATGAGATAACTCATCCACACCAGATCCATGGATCCATGATAAATTGTAACTCAGCTTAAACACCAGATCCTCTCTGTCATTCTTGTGGTCAGTTTGTGAGGGGACCATCCTTTAGTGAAAAAAAGGTTTAGCAGATTTATTGGTACCCACTACCATTGGAGCATCTGTTTAAGTAAAACAATCAAGAGTACAGTTGAGTGTAAGCTAACCTTTACAGCCTGTAAACCTAGTGTACTAGGTATAATCTATGAGTGCATTACATTTAAACTTCAGGTAAAGTAGTACTACACCCACATAGGTGATTGACTGATTGATACCAAAAACCCCATACAAGTAATGGACAGTACCCAAGGCTACCTGTACACATGTTTCGTAGCTACATGTAGATGTGATGCCTGGTACGTAGCTACATGTAGTCTAGAATCTATATTATATTTGATTAAATACTATTGTTCAGGACAAAACCAGCAAGAGTATTGAGAATTCATTCTTTTAAAAGGCTACCTACATGTACTAAAATGTACTGTTCTTATATTGGGGACTCTATCTGTGAAATGAAAAATAATATAGAGAAAGTTTAAAAATAATCATTTAAATAAATAAATAAATGAATCATTAGGTCGTATCTTCAAACTTTTCGTTTTGTTCATAAAGTTTTACCATCAGTCTGATTTCATCAATAAGCTTTAATACAAAAATGCAAAGCAAATATTTGATACATCATTAATTAATTAATTTTAGTCTTTACTGTTGTGTTTTATTAGTTTAACATCCTATTAACAGCTAGAGTCATGTAAGGATGTGCCAGGTTTGTTGGTGTATGAAAGCCATGGTAACCGGAGAAAAACCACCGACTAGTGGTCAATACCTGGCAACTGCCCTACATGGGCAATGTTGACATATTTGATAAACGTCTTCAAACTTTAGTTTATACTTTTTTTTGTAAACTTGAACAATACATTTCAGTTTTAAAATTTGGATTAATATTAATAATCAAAACAAATCTATTTAGGTAAAACTATTCATGGCCAGAGGGCAGAATTAGTGTCAGTTTGGCGATATTGAATTTGGTATTGGACCCTACCAGTAGTCGTGAATGAATATTATAGCAGTCGTGATTTAGGAAAAAATTAATTGTTTGCATCTCATGATACACATCATTCACAACAGCTCCAGACATTCGGAAATCCGGACGCACAGTTGATCTAAATGTGCACACAATCACGACTACTGTTCCGTCACGACTACCGGTTGGGTCCCAGTACAGGTACAGATGCTGTCACAGCATGCTATCGATTGAATGCTATAATGGACCCCTGGGGTTCTTACATGTACCTGTGAGAAAAGTGGAGAGGGCCTACAAGTTAAATACATACATTTATCCTGCAACTGTCCCACATACTGACCGATAACTACTGCCAGATAAACTTGTGCTTTATCCGTCAATACGATATGCTTTATCCGTCAATACGATCACGTGAATTTGTTCCATATCTGACGGAACTTTTCTAACTTGACCCTGAACTTGAACCTTCCGGTGAATGAAACGTCATTCAGTCCCGCACAAACGTGACGTCACATTCACCGAAATGACGTCATTTTTAAGATATCGAAAATCTCGTATGGCTGTGTGTCGTCTTTTTCTTGGCTCATGACAAAGGTATGTATTGTTAAGTAATTCTTTAATGGGTATTTATTGTTATTTGAGTATATTCATTTCCTTTCAGTGACATATCACACTGAATAGAATTACGGTTACTGTTTGTGAATGCGCTTATTTATTTCCCACGGCAGTAAAAAGGAGTACACTCTCATTCGGTTAAGTGAATGAATCTTTACCTCCGCATCAAAGAAGCGTCTCGCTTCGAGCGAAACAAAGTAAGGAACTGTCAATTTGCTTTCGTTTTGAATGCCATAATTGTTGCAGGATAAACAGAATACACGGTTAGTATCTTACAATACAAGTTTTATTTTGGTGCTCGACACGGAAAGCCAAGATGACTCGGCAAAGCCTCGTCATCTCGGCTTTCCTAAGTCTCGCACCAAAATAAACCTTGTATTGTAAGATACTAACCATGTATTCTCTATGTACACTGTATCTATCATAACTTTGTACTATATTTCATTACAATTATTAAATGAAATCTTGAAATCTATAGCTAGATAACGTATAGCTACAGACACATTCTTTCATTAGCCTTGATAGGTGATCACAGGCAAGACTATGGGATCTCATAGATATTCCTTTCGCCCCTTGAAAAAGCCGACGCCGGCAAAAAGAATGGACACGCACCGTTTTGATGGATTCAGTTACTTTACCCTTCGAGTGGGATTTTCGCCAGTTTTACGTTGTTGGAAGATCAGGTGATTTTTGGGGTAGATTTTTGAAGGCCCCTTGGTTGTGTGGTTGTTTTAAGAAAGCTAACGCACAACTGATGTATGTCTAACTATATTTTCTTTACAAGTGGTCCTAAAACCGTCATAAACACTACTGTGAAATGCAGCGTTTTCGTTAAACTCTGTAGCCCGAAGGCTCTCAAAACACCTACATCTAAAATTCAGTTAGCCCATATAATTCAACATATATCCTATATAAAAACATGAATGAATATTCAGAAAGTTGGTGTTTACCATATACTACTGCAGAAATAATGATGATACTAATTTGCACTTACTTTTATTTTTAGGCTGGCGTTTGACAACTGTAAATTATTGTCTATATCTATGCATTGGTATTATTAATCTCTCCGCTACGTCGCACGCCACCTGGATACCGTCGCTACGCCAGGGAAAAGACAAGGGGCAGGTCTCTCGTGGGCCGTGAAGCAATAAACCACGTTTTGGTTTCTCCCACGGTGACAATGGAGCGCAATTACCCCTTTGGCAAGTGGCAGCCGAAGGCCGGATCTACCAAAAAGTAGCCATGCTGTACATCTGTTAATAAAATAGAGGCAACAATATCGCAGTGGTAGGTCCAAGTCTCATGATGAAAAAGATGGACAATGTTACAAAGAAGATACCAAGAGAAGTCATTTTTAGATAAAAAATCATATTGGTTATTTATCTATGTTTCGAAAAACCATACGTTTTGTGAAAAGCATATTAGATAAATATTGTTCCTGGTAATGAGAAATATTTTAGTAATTTGAAGTAACATAAGCCAAAATGAAGACGTTTTGCTATGTCTTTCCTGAAAATACGGATTGTGCCAGGTTTTTGTATACAGACATTCTAGAACCGCCTGAATAGCGAGGTGATACAACTGTACCTACGCATGTCATGAAGCGTCACGATCAGTAGGTAGTATGCGTACACTATAGAGTCGACAAACACCCAACCTTCGTAATGTGTACCATTCGCAGTTCTTGGTCTCCCCATCTCGGCCTGTAGATCCGGCGGGATAATACGCTTGTCATAGGGACTTAACACTATTTCAGACACACGAAATCCTTTCTCATTCTGAGTGAGGTAGATGTACTCGACTACCTCGATTTCCTCCTTATCTCTTGAACAAGACTGCTCCTGTGTACAAATCTCGAGTTCTCCACTAGTTTCTATAGACTTAATGACCAGCCACAGGAGAGGTATACAATAACCGAGACGTCTTCTGTAATAAAATGTCGATAGTTTGATTCGGGCAACATGTCCATTTCCACGAAGGTTCGCGATTTGCTTTTTTTGCCAAATATAGAGAGGTTTGTTTGGAAGGGCGTGTATTGGGAGACTGCGGTATATTCATGTTGCGTTTACTTGTATATTGGAACTATTGCCCTTTTTATAGTGCTATATCACTGAAGCATGCCGCCGTAGACACCAAGCATCACACCCCACCCGGTCACGTTGTTCTGAAAACGGGCGAACCAGTCGTCCCACTCCCCAGTATGCTGAGCGCTAAGCAGGAGCAGAAACTAACACTTTTTTTAGACTTTGGTGTGTCTCGGCTAGGGGACAGAACCCAGAGCCTTCCTCACAGGGGCAACTCAAGGCCAAACGTAAGGCGATGCCAAGGGAGGCAATTAGGAAAGATAAAGTTAGTAAGGAAGAAGGGAAAAGTTAAGATCCTAAATTTAGTCGCATTTAGGGGCTGAAGGTACAATTCTAACGTCCAACTTGCAGGCAAAGCGAACCGATTTTAAATAAAAATCAATACTACCATCCCGAAAATGATTAATTATTTTTAAGAAATAATTTGCTATGTGCTTGTTTATTTTGTTTAATAGTGTTTGTTTTGTTTTGTGATTAATGATATAATTAGCCATATCTCTGCTAATATTCCGACATTCAAAATAGATACATAGCATTGTTTTGTTTGGTTAACATCTTAAAGATGCTCCACCGCCGACAAATGGTGCTTTTTCACTATCAAAAACAGGAGCAGACGATTTAGTATTTTTCTACAGTTACAAAAATTTACTTACTTTACGCCATTACCAACATTGAAAAGTTTGAGCTTCCAATTTTACTTCAAGTTAAAAAATATGAAAAATAATAAGTTGCATCCCGAACAAAATCCGTGTGGCACTATATCTTATATGGAATGAAGTACTGATTGCGCATGCACCAAAGGCAAAATAAGTTATTTTATATTATTTTTTTTTTTGTGTTAATTAGACATATATGTATTAAATACACGATAAAACGTCAATTATTGTTCAAATAATGAATATCATTTATGCCTTGTCGACGGTGGAGAATCTTTAAAATTTCAAAGGGAACAAGTTAAGGATACAAGCCGAAAACTGTACTATATGTGTGAGAGGGTTCAACAACGCGGCCGTTAGGGCTAAGTGCTGGGCCCACACACACATGTAATACAGCTTGAGGCTTATCCTTAACTAAAAAGCATAGTTCCTTTTGTTGTTAATAAAATCCTAATATACAAAGCATTCATCATTTATAAACCAGGTGGGTAGCATATGCTGAAAATAACAATGTGCTATTCATACATATCATTCAATTACATCACATGTCATACCAGTAACAGGTAAGGCATGTTACATTTTCACTCATGCTTATAAGTGAAGTCAACCATTACCAATGATGAATGCATTTCTTCACAAAATAAACCTGGTGAACCTAAATTTACCCAAAGTCACCCTTCTGTATTAATTTCCAAAATGTCTTCACGACGGATGGACATAGCCTTACTCATCCAGGACAACGTCTTTATTGGAAAGGATTTACAATGTGTGATTTAGTGTTTTCTAAGATACATCATGGTAGTGGGCCATGGGATAAGGATTATTGGGATGCCCTAAAAAATTGGAACCACAAAAACGTGCTAAAATGTATTAGGATGTATAACGAAGATATGCGACTACAGGATAACCCCCCCCCTATGTATGTGTGTTGGGTTTAACTAAGGCAACAGAGAAGAGTGGATTACCATCTACTAAGAGTATGATGAAAAACGAAAGAATTAATTACATTCATCTTGATAATGTCTGAATATTTGTCTATGAATGGATAGGTAGTACTGGTGGTAAAAGATAAATAATTTAGTATAAAGTGGTGTTTGAAACACACCTTAGACATCATCGAGCAGATTTCAGGATTTACCTATAACTGATATATTAATGAGACTTCAAAAAATGTATCTCACCGATAAATTGGCATGGCACGGTACCAAACATCGAAAAATGAAACCGGCTACAAGTCAGCTTATAGACCAGTTTATTTTTGCAGCCAAGAAACAAGTCTATAAAATCTAACACAAAAAGAAGAAAATGATATAACGCTAACTGGGTTTTTAAAGCAACTTGGTGTATCATCACGTCTTATTCGAATTGCGTACTAGGTAATTTGAGTTGTACATGGTTTTTCCATGGATTATTACTTAACTTTAAATACAATATATTCATTCACAGTAAGTAATTTGATGTTTTAAACAAAATACAAGGTCTATACAATTCGTTCAACCAACCGAATTACACTTCCTGGTTTAAGCGTCAATCCATAACACCTTGTCGCTATAGTGTTGTTTGTTGAGGAGTATTCCAGCTACCAAGACCAGCATGGCGTACAGTGATATCTTACGTTGTTTGTCGTTGGTTTTGCTGTTGACATTATTCTGATAGACAGGAATCTATCGAAGATCGCTGATGGTTTTCACGAAAACATATAACACAAGCCCGATAGAGGGATCAAAATGAAGGTCAGTGTATTTGTCATGATTAGTTCGAGGTATATTACCTTTGTAGTAAATGGGTTCTATTAAGTACTGTATGTTGGCTTTTGAAAACATTTTGCAATGTTTCCTGGGAGAAATATTCGCTCATTTGCAATTTTGGTACAGTTACAAGCCCACGAATTTCATTCGTTTGTGCTGTTCAGTTTACCCATGATCACAATGATAAAGGTCAAAAGATGTTAATTCACAAATAGCAGGTTTATATGATTCGACTAACTTTCCTGTAGAAAGTGCGTGCGTGCTTCGTGAAACTGCAGGTGTCTTGTTTTTTTCTTAAGTTTTTACAATTCTAGACGCCCCCTACCTGCAGGGACAATTGTCTGTCTTCGTGTAGAAAAGTCGGAACGACTTGACCCCTTTTCGAACACTGAAGCAAACAAATAACCAACTCCACCCCGTCACATTTTAAACTGACTACGCGACGAATCAGTCGTCCCACTCCCTTAATAGGCATAACGAGTATAGCAAGATGCATGCTCTACACACTTTGAATAAGACTATTAGTACTGTCTCGCCTGGGGATAGCACTTAGAGCCTATCTCACAGTGGCGAACGTCTCACCTGTAAGTCCAACCAGTGAGGGCGTGATCAAAAGCAAGAACGTATTTTAGGAAGGAAAGTCTGTATGTGAAATAACGAAAAAGAATAATCACGTAACATCTTTGTCGCATTAAGGAGGATATCAATTCAATATGGGTCATTAGGTATAATTTTTCATAGTGGGGGAGGAGTAAAAGGTTCAAATGGTAACCCCTCTGGATGTTTTTTCGAAAGCATGGTTTTTAAGGAAAGGTAAATGATGTCACTAGTTTTCATCTTTTAAGTGCTTTGATGGCCATGGACTAACTATCGTCCCATGGGGGGTACATATGGCTGCCACTCATGGATTTTCAGTTTATCAAAAATGGCCTTAAAGACACATTAGCATATATGCGCATCGAGGACCATGACAAACTATGCAGCGGGGCCCAAAATAAATCACAAATTTTTTTGATATGACTCGAAACAAAGTCACTTGAAAACTACTTATTAAATCATAAGAATTTTCGTGAGAGGATGACGGAAAAACAAACGAACAAATAATTTCAGCTTTACCCCTTAAAAAAAGCGATAAATATCATAATTTGTATTCACAAGTATTGAAAAATTAGATGTGAACAATTCCATCCCTTGTAACAGTCATTTCAATAGCAACAACCCATTTTGTACTTAAACTATATATGTGTACTATAAAAAGATATATCGCATCAATGAGGTCGGAAAAATAGAGAACCCCCCCTCCCCCCCCCCGAAAAAACCCAACAAAATAATCAAAAAATGTCCAAAATGACACATTCGTATATACGCGCATAGATAGCGAACCAGACAACACACAGAGGCAAATAAAGCACTTATGATTGAAACATGCTGAATACGATTCAATCATAATAATGACGTTACGTCTTCTCAGTTTTGTAAAATGACGGGGGGAATGAATTTTCAGCTGATTTTCCCTAAGACAATTGATTGACAAAACACCTTGTAACAATCATTTCGATTTGTACTTACCCTTGTTAAAACGCATGTGCATGTGTACTATAAAAAGATAGATCGCATCAATGAGGTCGGAAGAAGAGAGGCCCCCCCCCCCCGAAAGGAAAATGCAAAAAAAGAGAAAGATTTAAATGAATAAATTAAAATTCAAAATATTATGGCAAAACACATAGTAACAGTTTTAGTAAATTAAACTGACTCTTGTCTAAACATATGTGTATTTTAATTTTTTTTATGTTTTTAGCAGAAGAATCGTAGACATCCCCCTCCCAACACTACTTATAGAGAAAAAAAATCATAATTATTATTACATAAATTACATCTTCCTTGATCTATGATTCAGACAGTTCCCAATTAGAATTACATTTTTGAACAGCCAGGGTCATGTAGGTATGTGACAGATTTATTTGTTGAGGAAAGGCGGATTTCTCGGAGAAAAAAACACCGCCAGCGGTCAATACTTGGCAACTGCCCCACATGGGATTCGAACAAGCGACCCAGAGGTGGAGGGCTTGTGGTAATATGTCGAGACACCATACCAATCGGCCACCGTGGCCCCAATTACAACTAGAACGTTGTAAGCACAGTAATAATCCACTCGCTTTAAGTGAACAACTGGAAACATAATTTTTTTACAAATTATCGGCTCGAGCCAGAACGAAACGAACCACTGTGTTCGAATTATTATCCTTGATTTTTTTTTTGTCCTGAAAACACGATGGTATAGCACAGGTCATTACCACAAAACTAAATCCTTTCGGTCTTCCGACTGTTCCTTTGGTTTTCAACAAGCTGCTGTTGGTTGGCGTAGTATTTTAGCACTCCAGGAAATAAATGTCCACATCTTTTTCGACGATTCCTTCATACTCTACCTAGTCTAGGAATCGTTGGAGCGAAACGCCTGAAACGTTTGCTCAAAGTCGATTTCATTCCCTCCAGAGAGAAGTCAGAGATTTTTCTTTTCAGGACTTTGTCTTCCTTGGAAACCGTTTTAACACAGTTCGGGGTATTGCCCTTCCATCTTTGGAGAAGTTCCGAGAAGGCCAGATATTTTGCTATGACCTACTCTTGACTGGTCATTCGTCCAACGTTGGTTTCGCAGTTTTCTGGGTAATATCAACTCCCTGGCAGATGTTGTCCCCCTAGGGAGACTTCACATCAGACCTTTCTAGATGTTCTTTCTCGCATACTGGGTGCCTGCCAGCAGGGAATGGGAGGCGTGGCTTCCTCTCAACCAGTCTATGAAGGAGTTCACAGCTGACAGGTTGAGGGACTTACCTCGACGGCAATTGCCAGTCGGGGGAGTGGTCTGGGTATCAGTTCTCTGAGCACATCAGCCTGCTGGAGATAAGGGCTGTTCGGTTGGCTCTGCAGGCTTTTCAAAAGATTCTACATTCCAAGGTGGTTTGTGTGACTACGGACTTCTCTACAGTCGTCGCGTATCTGGAGGGAAAGGGTGGGGGCAATGTCCCACGTCCTTTGTGCCCTCACCAATCTTGTATTTTCTTCTGTCAGGAAATGAGGTTGACTCTCTTAGTCAAGCATCTTCCGGACAGGTTGAATGAACTGGCGGATACTCTTTCCAGGCGCCACAAGCCGGTTGTGGCAGAAAGGCAGCTAAATACCCCGATCATCGAGGGTATTTGCTAGGTGTGGAACATACCTCATATAGACCTTTTCGCCACTTCCCTGAATTACTAGTTGTACAATTTTTTCTCTCCGGTGCCAGGCCATATGACATGGGCTGTGGACGCTTTATCCCTAGATTGTGAGGGGATACATGCTTATGCATTCCCTCCATTCAACCTAGTGGGCAGGGTTCTAATAGAAGTTTCGTCAGCATCATTTCCTCCTCCTTCTGATAGCGCGCCTGTGACCGAGACAATCCTGGTTACCGGAGCTCTTGTCGTTCCTGTTAGTGGATATTCCTCTGGTTTTCCCACTCAGAACCAATCTCCTGCACCAGCCTCGTCCCGGAAGATCCATTCACGAGCGTGGAAGCTATCTCGCTCAGTCAGGCTTTTCTTATAACGTGTCAGCTCGCATCGCCCGATCAATAAGGTCTTCCTCACCTGCCGTCTAACAGTCATGGAAGATCGTCTGTGATTGGTGTATCGATAGAAAGATAGATCAGGTCAAAGCCTCTGTGCAGCTGATTGCGGATTCCCTTTTCTACTTGTTTAGGGAACACAAACTTGCCTCTGGTACTATTTCAGGCTATCGCATGGCTTTTTCCAGTGCACTGTATTATCATGGTAAACCAGAGTTAGGGTCTTTCAACTCTATGTCTGTCTTGATTAGGTGGTTCAGTCTGGACAGGCCTAGGGTACGGCAGTTAGCTCCACAGTGGAATTTAGCACTTGTGTTACTGAAAGGGGTTACTTTTTTAAGGTTTTTACTTTTGACTTCCTTATTGCTCTTGTCTCAGACCGTAGGAGGAATGATATCCATCTGTTCACTTTTCGTGCTTCGTTGGGCCAGATATAGCTCTGTTACCCTACTCACTGAGATCATTCCTTTTTGGTAAAGATTCACAATCTCTATTAAGTCGAAGGAGAATGATCGGCTGCTTTGTCCCAGTCGGACGCTTAGGTTCTCCCTTGATAAAACAAGGGGCGATGTACTATTCTTGCCTTTTAAACATGGTTAGCAGGATTTCTCCTCCCAGTACATCTCCAGATGGATATGTCAGGTGATCAAGATTGCTTATGAGGAGTCTAATTATCAATCTGGGGCGAAATGCAAGGAAATGGCCCATGAGGTGAGAGCCATTGCGGCTTCTTTGGCTCGCTATAATGGGTCCTAGGTCCAGGACATCATGCCTGCTGCCTTTTGGCGTGGTCAGACTACTTTCACTGACTTTTACCTACGGTCCCTGTACATGTCCTCTCATTCTATTTGACTGTTTTCCTAGGATCCCGTTGTAACTGTTCCTCCTCAGCAGGTATTATATGTATTTTTAGTTCTTAACTTATGCGAGCAGGCATCACAATGGTACACCTTTTTCATGGGGAGGTATATCCAAAATTGAAGGAGAATAATTCGAACCCAGTTGTTTTTACTAAAAAGATATAAATTATTACGGTCATTGGGAACTACCTGAATTATAAATAAAACTTGTGAACTAGCCTTTGGATGTTTACTGGATCCGGGAATATATTTTTTTTAAATTATGGGGGAGGGGGTTGGGGTGTGATTACGCTTCTTCTGCTAAAAACCATAAATCTATCCTTTTATAAAATTATGCACATATGTTTAGACAAGAGTCAGTTCAATTCATATTAACTGTTACAATGTGTGTTGACAGAATATTTGGAGTTTTAATTGATTGATTTAATTTTTTTTTTCATTTTTTTTTTCTTCTGCATTTTCTTTTCGGTGGAGGGGAGGGGGTCTTTCCCTCTCTTTTTCCCACCTCACTCATACGATACATCTTTTTATAGTACACATGTGTTTACAAAAGGGTTATTGCAATTCGAAATGACTGTTACAAGGTGTTTTGTCAATCGATTGTTTTACTTGTAATGTAAATTATGACATTTATCGATTTTTAAGGGGAAAAACTGAAAAGATGGTGTTCAAGCTAATGTTAAAAATCCCATAGAAACTGCCCACAGCTCACTTTTCTTGAAACTTTGCATATTGAAATTACTACTAGTTGTCCCTTTAAAATGACACTTCTTTTCCCTTTTGTGATTTTAAAAAAGGCCCAAAGGGCCTGAATTCTTTTTAGTCATTTTTCAAATACCTGCACAAAATGCCAAAAAAGATTAGCCTTTGTTTAATATTCTACATTTTTTATTCATAAATGATTTAAGTATATCGTATACTTTATATTTAAGTCATTTCTTTTAGATTTTTAACTGAAAATTTTGTTTGAAATAATATTTTTTTTACGAAAAAGTAACACTTTTTGGAAAAAACGAAAACAAAACATTGCTCTTTGTCATCTCATTTCACCCTGTTACTGGTTTTGTCCACAATTTTACTCCTATTTAAAAATACTCCCATGACATTTTCTGTCTATGTGTAGATTAAGTTCAAAATTAAAATCCGGGAAAACTAAGTGACTTAAAAATAGAGAGTGCATGTAGCAACGGAACGCTTCTTTGTTAGTATACCTAGTTATACATTTCTTGTTTATGATTCCAGAGTCCGATATAAGTGAAAATCAGTGTACAGTAATAATTGTTATTGCTAAATATCATGGTAACACCTTTTAAAATATTGGTTGCCATGGTAACAAAACGAAGGCCTCTGATTTGCTGAAATTTAAATGATGTCAGAATTAAGTGAAAATTGGTATATAGAGGTTACGAGGTATGCTGAATAACATGGTAACACTTTCAAAAAAGATTGGTTGCCATGGAAACAAAATGAAGGCCTCTGATTGGTTGAAATTTAGATATTGTCAGATTTAAGTGAAAACTGGTATAAATGGGTTATAAAATATGCTGAATAACATGGAATCCCTTTTTAAAAGATTAGTTACCATAGAAACAAAATGGAGGTCTCTGATTGGTTGAAATTGATATATTATTAGATATTAGTGAAAATTGGTACATATCGGTTATGGGGTACATGTATGCCGAATGAGATAGAAACAGTTTTAAATACATTGTTGCCATTGTTTCGAAGTAAAAGCCGTGTGATTGCTCAAAATTAATAATTGTAGCCTTTGTGGTGCTGGTATTATTTTTAAATTATATATATTTTATTTGAAAATCAAATGTTACTCTGTTTCCCTCTTTAATCATTTTAAGTCAATTTTAGATAGTTTCTATCTACATGAGAGAGATGGATAATCTTAATTTGTATCTTTTGAGTTTGAGTTGGTGACGAAAATATATTTCTCTCCAATAGTTATTTGATTTCTGATACGAAAAGAGAAACTATTTGTTTCACCCACGAGCATATCTAGTTGTACTGTTAGGGAAGATGCATGAAAAGAAATCCAATAATTTTAGACTACACATGTTAGTTACCAATTTTTTTTTTTAAATTAACTTGTTTTATTATTGTGTCTATGATCAATTTAGAATTTATGGTCAACTAGGGATAATATTGATTTTTAGCATGTTTTTAAAATGGTTTTAAAAGTGTGTACAAAATCGATAACATGCCAAATATTTCGAGCAAACCCAATATCCTCAATTTTTATCCTGAGTTTTTTTTTGCTTCAAAATCAATTTGTCGAAAAAAGAATTCGTAAATATCATTATAAATGGATATGAAATAAAGAATTTATTTTTTAATAACAAAAATAATTAAAATATAAAAATTATGTTCAAAAGATGGACACAAGGGGTCCCCTTACCACATACCCAAAGTGATTTTAGAAAATATCATTTTAGGTCCTTTATGCCTTTTTAAAAACAAAAACATACAAAACTAGATTT
>NW_027187763.1:0-63936 GCF_041381155.1 Argopecten irradians
AGTCGATAACACTTTGACTCGTCTTCCAAGTGGTCGACATAAAAATTTACAATATTTTTATAACATGGAATATACCATCATACAACAATACATATTACAGTGCACTACATGTATTATAATAATGCAACATCATAATACAGATCATATATCACAGAAAATATATGAAAAATTACAAGGCACTCAAAAACTAATAACCATGTGAAATTATATACATGAAATTCAAAAAAAACTTTTTATGTCCTTCTATTATATTTTAGTGCATAATGACGATATTGAAACCAACCGGTTGTGTCAAAGTAAATCCTGGTATAATAAGCAACCATGACATATGACAACAAGCAACACACAAACAATTTATAATTAGTCAAAATTTTAAAAAAAACACTAATACCTAAATATAATTAAAGATAGCAATTGAAATTACCTGTGGTTTGAACACAAGCACACAACAAGCATTAACCTGATATATAATATAGCACCATGACATTATGAAAAGCATAATATATAAAAAAAATGCATGATCAAAAACACAAATTAGTACCTTATAAAACATTCACAAGACAAAACAATTACAAATTTAAACAAAAAAACAATGGCAATCAACATAATATGTATTTTATAGCACCAACATTATTGACCAAAAAGTGTAATTCTATTTTATATTCAATCTAAATATTATATGATGATATGACATTTTGATAACAACAAAACAACAAATAATATGGTTTTATAATCACCATGACATTATTTATCAACAACAATATTTCACAAAAATACCTGTAAATAAAGTTTCAAAATTATTGACCAACAAGCATACATATAATAAATGATGCAATGACATATGACACAACAAGCACACAACAAATATGATATATATTATAGCATTTTGACAAATTGATCCAACAACACAAAAACATAACCTTAAAATAATTATTTTAGCTTTGCACCATGACATATTGACCAACAATTTCAATTAAATTAGTGTACAGGATATTTTTATAATGGCAAATTAATTATTTACAATCATATTTTACAACTTAAAGTAAAATAGAAAAAATTACAATGGTATATTATGTAAGTAAGTAACAAAAATGACCAAGAAGCACCACAAAATAATATATTTTTTATATATGAAACACCATTTGACATGCAAATTGAGCAAACAAGCACCAATAAACAAGTTTCTGGTATATTATAAACTACACATGACATTATTGACCAACATGCACCACATTCTGAAAATTGAATTATTTTTTATAAGCCATCATTACATAATTGACCCAAAATATTGATTATGCACAACATAAAATCATGAAAGGAATATATAAGCATCAGGGTACATGCCTATGACCAAATAGAAATCTAATTAATATTTTATGATAATAAAATATTTGAAAACAAACAAAAACAACTATAATTAAAAAGGCACTCAAAAAGCTCATGGTGAATAAATATATGGAAAAATAACAAAAAACACAACTAATTGAATTAGTGTCTAATATACATATATGCCAATATGACAAAAGAATAAAAAATTGGCAGAATATATGCCATTATAGCCTGTATCAAAATGTATTTTGTTTGATTAATTAACGATAGTTTAATAAGAAGATAAAATAACAAAAAGTGCTGGGTTTACTAAAATAGATAGATTAAGAAGCAAATGAAACAGTGATTATTGAGATGCATGTAGAATATATTCACATATTGGAAAAACCGAAGCCTCACACTTGAAAGAAAAGTCCTTATAATGAAATATTTGATTTGTTCCCTGGTTACATACGAATAAATAACAAATTGTCTCAAAAGACCAGTCCAAAGAACTACAAAATTCAAATAAATAAATGTATTGATGAGTTTCTATAGAATAACAAAATTTATAAAGTCTCTGAACACATATGTTATATGTTATCAATCAAGAACTGAAGGGGGACTGAATATAATAGATAAAGACGATATTAATAAATCAAAAAGGTAAAATGATATATAACCTTATTCATAGTGAAACAGAGGCAAGGAATATCTTCGGAAAACACTGGCTCCAAACTTGTGATAAAACGTTCATCATTGATTAATTTCTTTGCAAATGTAGCACAACGTAAGGGTTAAAAATCAGAAAACTACCGGCTATATTTCAGAAGGCTTTAATTCAATGACAGTTTATTATTTAAAAATGTTCTAATCATACCAAGCCAGGCATCTTGAATATGAATGTTTTTGGTAATATCGATATAACATTTAAACATGAACCATTATCTCTTTAAACCATGGACAAATGGACAATGGAGTTGTAAAAGCGGAATATCAAAACGGTTGGATAGCAGAGTTTTCTAAAATAAAAAGACAATACGCTGTAATTTTTTATATATCTTAAACTGAACAGAAAGATGCACAAGAAATAACTGAGATCACGGATGATCTATGTTTAATAAGCAACGTGAAAAATATAAACACACTTACGACCTCAAACGTTTTTAAACAAATTTTGTATAGAAATACATGTACATTATTTGTTTAAAAGGGAAGAAGAATGAGGATATTAATTGGGAACTTATTTGACAAACAATCAAATATTCAATTGTAGATACAAAATGTAACGATTTCAAATGAAAACGGATGCAAAGAATAGTCAGTATAAAACATAATCTTAAACAAATCAATAAATCAAATGGCCTACGTACATTCTGCAAAAGAAACTTTAACGCATTTATTTTAGTTATGTCCAAAAATTGAACTACAGTGGCAAAACATCAGAAACATTATCATAAGTCTGTTGAACCTAGTCCCAAACTATCCTCTGGTATAAAGAACTGCAAAGTATTATCACCTTTATTATAATGACGACAAAACGGTGGATATGGAAAACAATAGCAACGATGGAAAAAACTTATTACAATATTAGAAAATGAAGTATGATATTGTATCAGAATGAGAGAGTGTAGAATGACAGAGAATGAAAATAATGTAAAAAATAAACTAATTATCCTTATTAAAGTATTAGTGTAAAGATTTGTTGAATGAAAGATGTGTATAGGACAAAATAGTGGTTTTGGTTATGAAAATGTTTTATAATTGTCATCTAATGAACCAAAACTTCTGCAGGATTTGGGCCTCTTCATTAAAACGTTGTTTGAACTGAGGAAAGCGGGCTTGCTGAATGCATAAGTTGTTCTTGTTTTATTAGTATTGTTTATTTATTTGTTTGATTAATTAACGTCCTATTAACAGCTATTGTATTATAATTGTGTTATACATGTAATGTTATCTTTGTAATTTGATGATAAAACCTCATAAAAATAACGATAAGTATTGAATGAAACATGAATAAGTAAGAGAATGATGACTATGTACAAGTTGTTTATACATGTATGTAAAATGCTTTATGTAATAAAGAATAAACAAAAACATAACGTATGATTTATAAATGACAAATGAAACTGAAGAAAAAGATCTCTGGTCATTCTTCTTCATTCAAAGATAAAGAACTTGTATGTTTAAATCTTCCTTCTGGAAGAACTTCATCAGATCTCGACTGATCTCTGCAACCTATGGAAGCCCTGGGAACATCACACATTCTCTATTTTACATTTGTCCAAAGTCATATTTTTGACTCCTATTTGCACTCTTTTCTTTACAAAATAGTACAAAATACGAATTAAAACATAACCAAAAACCATGGACTAAAACCTTAAAAAGCATTCAATAAGTTCGCTTCCTTTATTAACCAACTTTCTTTCACGTGCAATCTACTTTCGTGAATTCCGTGATGCACGTAAAATCCCGAAAATTTATCTTCGCAAATAAATATCTTTATCCCTTAAATTGCTATGAATTCCTATTCAGTTTTTAAATCCATGAATGTTAATCTCCGGGAACATGATGTGAAATGGAAATCGCGAAATTTCGTAGCCATGAATGAAATTTGGTTAACAGTAAAAAATTAATCAATTAAACATAACTTTCATCCAAGCACCATGAACACCACCTCACTATATCAAGGGCCCAGTTTCACGAACATTCATTAACTTTAAGGAATCTCTTAACATAACTTTCCCCATAGAAAAGCACTACAAAAGTTGGGGAAAAAATCTGAAGTTAAGGAACCTTCCTTATAATCTGTAATGCTAATGTCATGGTGTTTATATAATACACCAGGTATTAATGTTGTGGTGATTGTTGGTCAAAATGTCGTGGTGTTTATACATGTATAATATACCATGTATTAGTGTTGTGGTGCTTGTTGGTCAACAATGTCATGGTGCTTATAATATACCATGTATTAGTGTTGTGGTGCTTGTTGGTCAACAATGTCATGGTGCTTATATAATATACCTGGTATAAGTGTTGCGGTGCTTGTTGGTCAATAATGTCATGGTGCTTATATAATATACCTGGTATAAGTGTTGCGGTGCTTGTTGGTCAATGATGTCATGGTGCTTATAATATACCAGGTTTAAGTGTGGTGGTGCTTGTTGGTCAGTAATGTCATGGTGCTTATAATATACCATGTATAAGTGTTGTGGTGCTTGTTGGTCAGTAATGTCATGGTGCTTATAATATACCAGGTATTAGTGTTGTGGTGCTTGTTGGTCAGTAATGTCATGGTGCTTATAATATACCATGTATAAGTGTTGTGGTGCTTGTTGGTCAACAATGTCATGGTGCTTATATAATATACCTGGTATAAGTGTTGCGGTGCTTGTTGGTCAATAATGTCATGGTGCTTATAATATACCATGTATAAGTGTTGTGGTGCTTGTTGGTCAATGATGTCATGGTGCTTATAATATACCATGGTATAAGTGTTGTGGTGCTTGTTGGTCAATAATGTCATGGTGCTTATAATATACCATGTATAAGTGTTGTGGTGCTTGTTGGTCACATAATGTCATGGTGCTTATAATATACCATGTATAAGTGTTGTGGTGCTTGTTGGTCAACAATGTCATGGTGTTTATATAATATATCATGTATAAGTGTTGTGTTTCTTGTTGGTCAGTAATGTCATGGTGCTTATAATATACCAGGTATTAGTGTTGTGGTGCTTGTTGGTCAGTAATGTCATGGTGCTTATAATATACCATGTATAAGTGTTGTGGTGCTTGTTGGTCAATGATGTCATGGTGCTTATAATATACCAGGTTTAAGTGTGGTGGTGCTTGTTGGTCAGTAATGTCATGGTGCTTTATAATATACCATGTATAAGTGTTGTGGTGCTTGTTGGTCAGTAATGTCATGGTGCTTATAATATACCATGTATAAGTGTTGTGGTGCTTGTTGGTCAGTAATGTCATGGTGCTTATAATATACCATGTATAAGTGTTGTGGTGCTTGTTGGTCAGCAATGTCATGGTGTTTATATAATATATCATGTATAAGTGTTGTGTTTCTTGTTGGTCAGTAATGTCATGGTGCTTATAATATACCAGGTATTAGTGTTGTGGTGCTTGTTGGTCAGTAATGTCATGGTGCTTATAATATACCATGTATAAGTGTTGTGGTGCTTGTTGGTCAATGATGTCATGGTGCTTATAATATACCAGGTTTAAGTGTGGTGGTGCTTGTTGGTCAGTAATGTCATGGTGCTTATAATATACCATGTATAAGTGTTGTGGTGCTTGTTGGTCAATAATGTCATGGTGCTTATAATATACCATGTATAAGTGTTGTGGTGCTTGTTGGTCAATAATGTCATGGTGCTTATATGATATACCTGGTATAAGTGTTGTGGTGCTTGTTGGTCAATAATGTCATGGTGCTTATATGATATACCTGGTATAAGTGTTGTGGTGCTTGTTGGTCAATAATGTCATGGTGCTTATATAATATACCTGGTATAAGTGTTGTGGTGCTTGTTGGTCAATAATGTCATGGTGCTTGTAATATACCATGTATTAGTGTTGTGGTGCTTGTTGGTCAGTAATGTCATGGTGCTTATAATATATATGGTATTAGTGTTGTGGTGCTTGTTGGTCAATAATGTCATGGTGCTTATAATATACCATGTATAAGTGTTGTGGTGCTTGTTGGTCAGTAATGTCATGGTGCTTATAATATACCAGGTATAAGTGTTGTGGTGCTTGTTGGTCAATAATGTCATGGTGCTTATATGATATACCTGGTATAAGTGTTGCGGTGCTTGTTGGTCAGTAATGTGATGGTGCTTATAATATACCAGGTATAAGTGTTGTGGTGCTTGTTGGTCAGTAATGTCATGGTGCTTATAATATACCAGGTATTAGTGTTGTGGTGCTTGTTGGTCAGTAATGTCATGGTGCTTATAATATACCATGTATAAGTGTTGTGGTGCTTGTTGGTCAGTAATGTCATGGTGCTTATAATATACCATGTATAAGTGTTGTGGTGCTTGTTGGTCAATAATGTCATGGTGCTTATAATATACCAGGTTTAAGTGTGGTGGTGCTTGTTGGTCAGTAATGTCATGGTGCTTATAATATACCATGTATAAGTGTTGTGGTGCTTGTTGGTCAGTAATGTCATGGTGCTTATAATATACCAGGTATAAGTGTTGTGGTGCTTGTTGGTCAATTATGTCATGGTGCTTATAATATATATGGTATTAGTGTTGTAGTGCTTGTTGGTCAGTATTGTCATGTTGCTTATAATATATCATGTATAAGTGTTGTGGTGCTTGTTGGTCAACAATGTCATGGTGCTTATAATATATCATGTATTAGTGTTGTGGTGCTTGTTGGTCAATAATGTCATGTTGCTTATAATATACCAGGTATAAGTGTTGTGGTGCTTGTTGGTCAATTATGTCATGGTGCTTATAATATATATGGTATTAGTGTTGTAGTGCTTGTTGGTCAGTATTGTCATGTTGCTTATAATATACCATGTATTAGTGTTGTGGTGCTTGTTGGTCAATAATGTCATGTTGCTTATAATATACCATGTATTAGTGTTGTGTTTCTTGTTGGTCAATTATGTCATGGTGCTTATAATATACCAGGTATTAGTGTTGTGGTGCTTGTTGGTCAGTAATGTCATGGTGCTTATAATATACCATGTATAAGTGTTGTGGTGCTTGTTGGTCAGTAATGTCATGGTGCTTATAATATACCATGTATAAGTGTTGTGGTGCTTGTTGGTCAACAATGTCATGGTGTTTATATAATATATCATGTATAAAGTGTTGTGTTTCTTGTTGGTCAGTAATGTCATGGTGCTTATAATATACCAGGTATTAGTGTTGTGGTGCTTGTTGGTCAGTAATGTCATGGTGCTTATAATATACCATGTATAAGTGTTGTGGTGCTTGTTGGTCAATGATGTCATGGTGCTTATAATATACCATGTATTAGTGTTGTGGTGCTTGTTGGTCAACAATGTCATGGTGCTTAAAATATACCAGGTATTAGTGTTGTGGTGCTTGTTGGTCAATTATGCCATGGTGCTTATATAATATACTCAGGTATTATATCGGGTATTAGTGTTTGTGGTGCTTGTTGGTCAATATGTCATTATATATGTATGGTGACATTATTGACCAATGCACCTATAATAACATATATGTGTTGTGGTGCTTGTTGGTCAATAATGTCATATTACCTTATAATATACCATAACAGTATATTAGTGTATGTGTGTGCATTGTTGGTCAACAATGTCACTATAAATATACCATGTACCATGGTATTATTGTGCAATAATGACATCATGGTGCCATAATATACCAGTATTAGTGTTGTACATGTGGTGGTGCTTATTGGCACCATGATAATGTCATGGTGCATACAATAACAACATATACAGGTATTAAGTGTTGTGGTGCTTGTTGGTGTAATATGTGGTGCTTATATTATAAACACCATGTGGTGCTTGTTGACATCATACAATGTCATGGTGCAACTATAATATACCAGGTATTAGTAGTGTTGTGGTGCATTTTGGTCAATAATGTCACCACAACTATAATATACCAGGTATATATTATGTGGTGCACCATGTCATTATTGTCATGGTGCCACAAATATACCAGGTATTGTTGTGTAGTGTGACATTGTTGACCAACAAGCAATGTCATGGTGCTATATATATATACCATGGTATTAAGTGTTAATACTTATATTATAGGCACCATGACATTATGGTGCACCACAACATATACCTGTATATTATAGTGTTGTTGGTGACATTATTGACCAAACAAGCACCACAACACTAATATGTGTATATATTATGCACACCATGACATTATTGACAACAGCACCACAACAGTGTATGTGGTGCTTGTTGTAGGCACCATGACATATTGACCAACAAGCACCACAACATAATATATACCTGGTATATATTATATAGCATGACATTGTTGACAACAACAAGCACCACACATAATATGTGGTATAGTTTGTGGTGCACCATGACATTATATGTCATGGCACCACTATAATACCTGGTATATATAATGTATGTTGTGTGACATTGTTGACCAACAATGTCATGGTGCACAATAATATACCTGTATATATATATTATGTGCACCATGACATTGTTGACCAACAAGCACCACAACATAATGTCATGCTATATATATCTGATATATTATAGGCACCATGACATTATTGACCAACAAGTAATACCTGGTATATATTTGTTGTATATGGCACCATGACATTCATTGACCAACTATAATATACAACATTATACCTGATATATTATGGCACCATGACATTGTTGTGCACCACACCACATAATACCTGTATATATTATAGCACCATGACTTGTTTGACCAACACATGTGCATATAATAATACCAGGTATTAGTGTTGTGGTGCTTGTTGGTCAATATGTCATGGTGCTACCTATAATATACCAGGTATTAGTGTTGTGGTGCTTGTTGGTCAATAATGTCATGGTGCCTATATAATATACCAGGTATTAGTGTTGTGGTGCACCATGACATTATTGACCAACAAGCACCACAACACAATACCTGATATATATATATATAATATGTATTATATGTTGTGGTGCTTGTTGGTCAACAATGTCATGGTGGTATATTATATATCAGGTATTATAGTGCACCATGGTGCTTGTTGGTCAATAATGTCACCATGGTGCATATATATACCAGGTATTAGTGTTGTGGTGACTTGTTGGTCAATAATGTCATACACTATATAAGCACCATGGTGCTATATATATATATACCAGTGTATATTATGTGCACCATACATTATTGCAAGCACCACAACACTAATACCTGTATATTATATAAGCACCATAATGTCATGGTGTTGACCAATAATAATATATGGTATAGTGTTGTGGCACCATGCATTTTGTCAATAATGCACCACACACATGGTACCTGTATATATATCAGCACCATGACATTTTGACCAACAAGCACCCACAACAATAATGTCATGGTATATATATATACCATGACATTATTGACCAACAAGCACCACAACACACTAATGTCATGGTATATTATAGGCACCATGACATTATTGACCAACAAGCACCACAACACTTAATACCTGGTATATTATGTCATGCACCATGACATTATTGACCAACAAGCACCACAACATAATACCTGGTATAGTTTGTGGCACCATGACATTATTGACCAACAAGCACCACAATAATAATACCTGGTATATTATGGCACCATGACATTATTGACCAACAAGCACCACAACTATACTATATATATATATTGTAGCACCATTGACATTGTTGACCAACAAGACAACACTAATGGTACCTGGTATATTATAGGCACCATGACATTATTGACCAACAAGCACCACAACACTAATACCTGGTATATTATGTGGCACCATGACATTATTGACCAACAAGCACCACAAACTTAATACCTGTATATATTATAGGCACCATGACATTAATGTGACCAATGGTGCACCACTATAACTTAATACCTGATATATTATAGTGTTGTATACAACACATACCTTATATTATGTGGCACCATGACAATTAGTATACAGGTATTATATTGTTGGCACCATGACATAATGTCATGGTGCACCACAAAATATACATGTATATATTTGTGGTGCTTGTTGTCAACAATGTCACCACAACATATATATACTGGTATATTATAGGCACCATGACTTATTGGTCAATAATGTCATGGTGCCACAATAATATACCTGTATATATTATGCACCATGACATTATTGACCAACAAGCACACACAATTAATACCTATATATTATAGCACCATGACATTATTGACCAATAAAGCACCACAACATAATACCTGATATATTATAGTGCACCATGACATTGTTGACCAACAATGCATGGTGCTTATATAATATACCAGGTATATTAGTGTATTGTAGCACCATGACATTATGTTGACCAACAAGCACCACAATGTTGTGTATATATATATAGCACCATGACATTATTGACCAACAAGCACCACAACACTAATGGTGCTATATTATAAGCACCATGACATTATTGCACTATAATATATACAGGTATATTAGTGTTGTGGTGCTTGTTGGTCAATAATGTCATGGTGACCATTATAAATATACCAGGTATTAGTGTTGTGTGTTGTGGCATGCTTGTTGGTCAATACATGTCATGGTGTGCTTACAATATATATCAGGTATCCTAGTGTTTCAGTATGTGGTGCTTGTTGTGTCAAGTGCTTGTGTATGGGAAAGTTAAAATCACCAGATTCCTTAAAGTTAATGAATGTTCGTGATACTGGGCCCTGATATAGTCAAGGTGTGTTGATGTTGGATAAAGTTATAATGTGTTAATTAAATGCTTGTTTTTTATGGTGTTAATATTTATTCAGGTATAGTAAATTGTGGTGCTTGTTGGTCACATAATGTCATGATTGCATTCATGGTATAATATCAGGTAATAGTGAATTCATAGCTTTTTGGTCAAGAATGTCATGGTGCCTAGATAATATATCAGGGATTTTACGTGTCATGGTGTAGATTGCACGTTGTTGGTTAATAAAGGAAGCGAACTTATTGAATATTAGTGTTTTTTAAGGTTTTAGTCCATGGTTGGTTTTGGTGTCATGTTTTGTATTTTGTACTATTTTGTAAAGTTGTGGTGCAAATATAGTCAAAAATATGACTTTGGACAAATATAAAATATAGAATGTGTGATGTTCCCAGGGCTTTTAGGTTGCAGATGATCATGGTGCTCTATAATATATGAAGTTCTTGTTGAAGGTGCTTGTTAAACATACAAGTTCTTTATCTTTGAATATGAAGAAGAATACCAGAGATATTTTTTTTCAGTGTTCATTGGTGCTTGTATAAATCATACGTTAATGTCATGGTGCCTATAATATATCTTTATTATAAAGCACATTTTTGTGGTAAACAACTTGTTGGTCAATTCTCTTAATGTCATGTGCATATAATATATCAGGTATTTTTAGTGTTGTGGTGCTTGTTGGTCAATAATGTCATGGTGCTATAATATACACATTATATAGTGTTGTGGTGCTTTTGGTTAAATAATGTCAAACAAATAAATAAACAATATAATAAACAGGTACTTATAGTGCATTCAGTGTTTCCTCAGTTCAAACAATTTTTAATGAAGTGGCCTATAATCCTGTATTATTGTGTTGGTTTTGTTGACAAATGTCATGGTTGCTTATAATATAACCAGGTATTGTGTTGTGGTGCTTGTTGGTCAATAATGTCATGGTTACTATATAATATACCAGGTATTAATTGTTGTGGTGCTTGTTGGTTGTTAATGTCATGGTGTTACTATAATATATCAGGTATTTTTAGTGTTGTGGTGCTTGTTATTCAATAATGTCATCAATGATACAATATCATATTATTTTCTAATAATAATCCAGTTGTATCCATAGTGTTGTTGTGCTTGTTGGTCAATAATGTCATGGTGCTTATAATATACCAGTATTAGTGTTGTGGTGCTTTTGTTCAATAATTGGTCAATAGTTATGATAATGATGTTTTGCTGTATGTTCAATTTTCATGGACATAAATAAAACCATGGTATTTAAAGTTTCTTTTGCAGAATGTACGTAGGCCATTTGATTATTGATTTGTTTAAGATTATGTATTTTTATTACTGACTATATATTGCATGCATCAGGTTTTAGTGTTGTGGTGCATTTTGTATCTGGTCAATAATAATCATTGTGTTTGTCAAATAATATATTAATATTAAGTGTTGTGGTGCTTGTTGGTCAAATAATGTCATGGTGCTATAATATATCAGGTATTAGTGTTGTGGTGCTGTGTTGGTTTATATTTTTAATGTCATGGTTTAAACTATAATATCCATATATCAGGTATTAGTGTTGTGTGCTTGTTCTGTCAATAATGTCATGGTGCCTATATAATATACCAGGTATTAGTGTTGTGGTGCTTGTTGGTCAATAATGTCATGATATTGCTTATACAACTCAGGTATTGTCCATTGTGTGCATTGTTTTCAAAATGTAATGGTCATATAAATATATCGTATATTACCAAAAACATTCATATTCAAGATGCCTGGCTTGGTATGATTAGAACATTTTTTAAATAATAAATGTTGTCATTGTAAAGCCTTCTAATATATAGGTGATTTTGTAACCCTTGTTGTTACATTTGCAAAAAAAAATCAATGGTGAACGTTATTATCACAAGTTTGGAGCCAGTGTTTTCCGATAATATTCCTTGCCTTGTTTCATATATATCAGGTTATATATAATTTTACCTTTTTGATTTATTATATCGTCTTTATCTGTGGTTATATTCAGTCCCCCTTCAGTGTCATGATTGATAAATATATACATATGTGTTCAGAGACTTTTATAAATATTGTTATTCTATAGAAATCATCAATACATTTATTTATTTGAATTTTGTAGTTCTTTGGTGTCTTTTGAGACAATTTGTTGTTTATTATATGTGTATGGGGCTTAAAATCAAATATCAGGTCATTATAAGTTTTGTTTCAGTGTTGTGTGAGGCTTCAATAATGTTTTCCATCATGTGAATATATTATATGCATGCATATAAATAACCATGTTTTGCTTCTAATATATATCTATTTTAAAACCCAGTTTTTGTGTTTTGTCAATAATGTCATATAAAATATCGTTAATATATCAAACAAAATACATTTTGATGTGGTGCTTGTAATGGTCTCAATTTTACAATTCTTTTGTGCCTTTTTGTCATATACCATATATGTATATTTTCAATTGTGTGTGCTTGTTGTCATAATGTCATGGTGCTTATATATATATACCATGAGTATTTGTGTTGTGGTTTTTTACTATTATTTTAATGTCATCTGGTGCTGTGATATTCATTATTATAATACATGTGGCCTGTAATATGTATTGTCTATATATATTACCATGTTATAAATATGTGTGGTTTTTGTTTGTCAATAATGTCATGGTCTTAAAATATATCGAATCTAAATAAAGTCTAATTATTATTATTACATGTATTAGTGTTGTGGTTATTGTTGGTTAATGTTTTGGTCAGTCTTTATAATATATCAGCATGGTAGGAGTGTTGTGGTGCTTGTTGTCAATAATGTCATGGTGCTTATATATATATACCATGTATTAAGTGTTGTGGTGCTTGTTGGTCAATAATGTCATGGTGCTTATATAATATATCAGGTATTAGTGTTGTGTGGTGCTTGTTGGTCAATAATGTCATGGTGCCTATAATATATCAGGTATTAGTGTTGTGGTGCTTGTTGTCAATAATGTCATGGTGTACTATATATATATATCAGGTATCCAGAGAGTGTGTGTGGTGCTTGTTGGTCAATAATGTCATGGTGCTCAAAATATAATATATCATGTATTAGGAACAGTTGTGGTAATGAGATGTTGGTCAATCAACACTAGATGGAGGGTGCAGAAAATGCAAATTGGAAAGGTATTGCAAGAACATCATGGTGTTAAGAATACATCAGCCAAGGTCACATGCAGTCATGTTGTTTGTTGGTAATGACAACTCAGAGACAGCGCACAACTTCGGTGGTGTTGCAGGACCAAGCCAGGTGACAAACCATAATGCTAGGAGCCTCTCCGATTATGAATGTTTCCATTGACAGTCACAGAACTGAATATTTGAACTCCGGGAAAGTCAATCCAGCAAAAAGTTGAGAGAGAGTGTTGATTGGTCAAATGTCAGAGGAAGAGTGCAAATATAATATACCAGTTTCGACGATGATGTTGGTGCCATCCTAGTCAATAATGTCATGGTGCTTCTAATAGGGAACATAGAGAAAAAGTTGTGGTGACTATGTCTTAATTTTATCATACAACATCGGGGGAAAGTAACGGTTTGGAGTGTTGTCAAAAAACTCTAAAAGGAGATCACATGAGCAGGAAGGTGTGCCCAATAGACGAGAGAGGAAGATTCGGCAGTGTCGTATGGAACTCAGGCAACTGAACAACAATTCAGGAAAGCAATGAGTACGAGAAATTGGGAATAGCGGTATGACAGCTGATGATGTAATGTAAGATCAAGCTGTCAAAGCTCAGGAGGACAGAACGATTACGGAGCACAAAAGAAGGAAAAGAGCAGGAGGGAATTTGTAAAAAAAAACCTTTCATTCGCAAAAAAAAAAACTGTTTAGAGAGGAAAAATCTGGAAGACTCCATTGTACAAAAGAGGAATTGGAAATGTCATTTGTGGAGACATATCATGATCCACAGGTAGGAACCATTAGGTGTTGTGCCGAAGAGAAGTGATGTGGAACAACCATAAGAATACCCATGAATGAATACCAGTATATTGTGTCATGGAAGGCTTGTGTCCGAATATGTAATAAGGCCAAATCAGGATCAGCACCAGGCCCTAATGGAATTCCTTACAGGGTTTACAAGAAATGTCCACGGCTGTTGAGGAAGCTATGGCAAATGTTAAAGGTTGTATGGAAGAAGGGAGTATACCGGAGTGTTGGAGGAAAGCTGATGGTCAATAATGTTTCCTACCTAAGGAAAATGATGCAAAGACCATCAGTTGTTCAGAATCATATCCTTACTAAATAGGAAAGAAAATTTCTTTTCTTGTTGGTAATAATTCTGTAATAGTCAAACGCCTGGCATCTTACCTGGTCGACAACAACTCATGACACATCCGTGCTTATAAGGCAGGGGTTTCTGGATTTTCTGGATGTGTGGAACATGTTAGTGTTTCAGCCAGCTAATCAAAGAAGCAAAGACAGGGGAAAAGAACCTTGCAGTGGTGTGGTTGTCATGGTGCTAAATGCTTATATCAGTCATACACAAGCTTGTTGATGTTGCAATGGATCTTGTTGGGTAACCATGTCTCCCAAAGAAAATCAAAGACATTGTATAAGCTAATTCAGTGACATAAAGTTTTGTTGTGTTGATGAAGTGTACAGAGTAATGTCATGGTGAGAATAATATCATGCAGGTTGTACCATATCGCCAATGGTGCTTGTTATCATGGTAATGTGCCTGGTAACCAATATACCAGGTAAAGGGTGTGTGGTGCATTAATGTTGGTGTTTTTAAATAATGTCATGGGTTAATATATCAGGATGGTTGTGGTGCTTGTTGGTCAATAATGTCATGCTTTATATATATACCAAGTGTTGTGGTGCTTGTTGGTCAAATGTCATGACCTATAATATCCCAGGTAAAAGGTGTGTTGCTATGGTGTGCACTTGTTGAGTCAATATGTCATGGGCTGCATGAAGTTCAATATCGCAAGTACAGTATTAAGCCTGTTTGGGCTTGTTGGTCAATAATGTCATGGTGCTACGATGAAATATATCAGGTATCAAAGTTAGGGAAATGGTTTGTTGAGTCACTAGCAGATAATGTCATGATGGCTCTATAATATATCATGGGTGAAAAATGGAAGCGGGTACCTTGAAGTACAAAGCTTGTTGGTCAAGTAATGGTGCTTATAATATACCAGGTATAGTGTTGTGTGCTGGTCTAATATATGTCAGGTCCCATGTATACGAAATGAGGGGTTGGAAAGAGCAGTTAGCAGTCATTATCTGCGGCGATGGCTGGGTCTACCAATTTACTTGTAGGTATTGTATGGTGAAATCAAACAAATGGTACAATTACCAATTCATCTATAGTAGAGGAGTTCAAGGTAGCGAAGTGTCGTCTTTGTCATGACATTTCAGACTCCTTAGATGCAAAAAGTTGTCAGCGGAGCAGGTATTCTTAAGGTGTCAGGAAAGTGTTGTGGTGGTCAACGATGTAGTGCTGAAAATATATCAGGTATTAGTGTTTACGGGATGTGCTTGTTGGTCAACAATGTCATGGTGCTTATAATATATCAGGTACTTGTTGTGTGCTTGTTTCAATAATGTCATGGTGGTAAATACATCAATGCCAGATAGGCGTAGGATGGTTCAGAGAGAGGTCAGGCGGGTAGAGGAGGACAAGAGGAGGGCAAAATTGTTTATAATGGTGGGACCAGGTAGGGGTTGGATGAAGTGGTGAATTGTCAAACAATGTCATGGTCAGAATGTGGAGGAAATACCAGTACAGTATATACCAGTGTTGTGTTGTGGTGCTTGTTGTCAATAATGTCACTGCCGTCCCCTATAAAATCTTATCAGTGGAGACTTTATTGAGGACCCATCATGTGTGGTGCTTGTGGGAGCCAGAGATCAAAGTGCTATAATAACCAGGTACCTATGGAGTGTTGTGGTGCTTTTGGTCCCGATTGGAATAATGTCATGGTGCTATATTACGTCCCGACATGGTCTGGTATGTGTGAGTGTTTGTTGAGTCAATAAGTGTCTTGGTGCTTATCAGAGGCTCATGAAAATAAGAACTTATATATACGAATCTAATAGCAGACTGCATGGTGCTTATAATATACCAGGTATTAGTGTTGTGGTGCTTTGGTCAATAATGTCATGGTGCAGGGGGTTCCTATCCTAGCTCAATCAACGAACAGAATCCTGTACATTTAGGAGCACGGGGGAATTGTGGCAATAATGGTGCTTGTTGGTGTGGCTGCTTGTTGTCAAAAGCGTCATGGTGCCTATAAATATACCAGTATTATTGTTGTTGTGGTGCTTGTTGGTCAATAATGTCATGGTGCACTATAATATACCAGGTATTAGTGTTGTGGTGCTTGTTGGTCATCAATGTCATGGACCACCTATATAATACCAGGTATTAGTGTTTTGTGTTTGTCAATAATGTCATGGTGCTTGTTGGTCATGTAATGTCATGGTGCAATAATAATATATACCAGGTATTAGTGTTGTGGTGCTTGTTGGTCAATAATGTCATGGTGCCTATAATATACCAGGTATTAGTGTTGTGGTGCTTGTTGGTCAATAATGTCATGGTGCTTATAATATACCAGGTATTAAGTGTTGTGGTGCTTGTTGGTCAATAATGTCATGGGTGCTAATATAATATATCAGGTATTAGTGTGTTGTGGTGGTGTTTGTTGTAATGTCATGGTGCTACTATATAATATATCAGGTATTAGTGTTGTGGTGCTTGTTGGTCAATAATGTCATGGTGCCTATAATATATCAATATTAGTGTTTGTGCTTATTGGTCAGTAATGTCATGGTGCTTATAATATACCAGGTATTAGTGTTGTGTGCTTGTTGGTCAATAATGTCATGGTGCTTATAATATACCAGGTATTAGTGTTGTGGTGCTTGTTGGTCAATAATGTCATGGTGCTTATAATATACCAGGTATTAGTGTTGTGGTGCTTGTTGGTCAATAATGTCATGGTGCTTATAATATACCAGGTATTAGTGTTGTGGTGCTTGTTGGTCAATAATGTCATGGTGCTTATATATATACCAGGTATGAGTGTTGTGGTGCCTGTTGGTCAATAAAGATGAAAGATGCAAATAAGTTAATTTTGTCTGGGTATTCGCAGACCTTTTGCATTTCATCAAATTTAATGAAGGTTACAGTACATGACATCTTAAACGTATGAAAATATATTTCTTGTATTAATTCATAAATATGTGTAAGATTCACGATATGTTGTTTTAGGTCACCTGATTGAAGGTCAGGATGAAAAGCCTACTCCTCCTTAACCCTACTGCGGATCACTACAAAATTTAGTAAGAAACACATGTAACATTATATTTTTAGGTCATCTGACCGCCGTGCGTAATTTTTTCTTTCAAACGACTTCTTCTCAATTGCCGAAAGTCCAAGGGTACTGATATTTGGCCTGTAGCATGCTGTGATGAAGGATTACCAAGTTTGTTCAAATGAATTACCTTGATATTAATTCAAGGTCACATGGGTCAAATAGGTCAAAAATCTTTAATATGGCATCTTGTAAATAACTAAGAAGCCTAGATACTAGATATTGAACTTGTAGCATGGTGGGGATCAAGGGACCTTCATTGGTGGTCTAATTCATCAAATATATTAGAACCTGAACTTCTATTATAAAAGTTCTTTTGTATTGCCTTAATTGTTTGCCACTACTATATTATTGTGCCAATAGTCAATTGACCTTTAAGGCCCATGGACCTCTTGTATATAAATAAGGTGGATCCGACCCTGGGTATTGAGGAGTAGGGATCCAAATGGGGAATATTTCTGAACACTTGTTTGGAATTGAACCAAATATGGTGTAGAACAATAAGATTTAACATAAATGGGACTGATTCGACCCCCACCCCACCCCACAGGACATAGGGTTCGAACAGTGGATAGCATACGTTAAAAAATAAATGCCTTCATTAGGAAACACACAAAACTTTCTAAATTGAAGGTGGATCCTGAATAAACAAATAGAAAAGTGTATGTAACTAAGTACTAGCATACTAAAGATTAAATCTTTCTTTAAATAAAACGTTTTTTTTTTTTTATAAGTGATGAATTCTATACTTGCACCCAAAAAATCCATATTCAGTGAAAGAAATATAGAGGGAAAATATACAGTAGTGAAACCATTTGGATCATGAAAGGGATATATATATATATCTACATGTACTCGATTTTGAAAGTTATGAGCAAAACAAACCCAAACGTTTGAATCCTGGAAGGTATTAATCAATGCAGTATAGTTAATTAGCTTGAAAAAAACCTTAAATAACAGCAACTATTATCATAAATAAAATAACCCTTTATTGTGGATTTGGAAGAAGCCAAGTAATAATTACTGTCATAGTCATGTTCTTTCTTTTCCTGGTGTTAAACTATTCAATATAGATCATCGACCCTTTTAAAGAATTAACGATGAATGTCCACAGTAATCATTTGCACTTGGAGATATTTGGGATATATCGATAATTATCAAGCATTATGTAATTATTTCAAAAGAATTTGTCCTCTTACACTTCCCTGTACATGTAAATTTTTTTGATTGATTTTTGCCGTTATGAGTTTTGATTTATTTTGCAGATTGCAGTCCTTGTGAATGAGCATTGTGTGAAAAGAATATTAGCATCTACTGGAAGCTGGTGGATTATTTTATTTTCACAGGCCTGGATTTGCTGCTGACTCCGCAAGATTCCGTTGATCACTTGGATCTGCTTGAATATACTTAATGCATCGTTTATGAACAGGATGTAATTTTCGCTTCAATTTACAATAAACTAAAATAATAAAATGCAAATATCGAGAACATAAAACACAGCGTGTTTGGAACAGGACAGCTAATGTGATATGCTTCTTTTATGTTTTTGTTTTCATTTCATCCACAACATCAAATTTCGTTTAACTGATCAATTCATTTTTAGTTCCAAAGTATGATATGACAATGCAAGTGGCATATTTAATGCCTCAACAGAGAATCTTATTATTTTCATCATACTTGGTTTGTTACAACCCACTTTGAAAAACTAACGCACTTTGAAAGATTATTTCAAAGTGCGTTAAATATGGTACATATCACAAACAATTTTGAATATATTTATAAGTTATCGCGATAATCCTATCACAAGTTCACAATAGATGGATTTTTTAATCATTATGCAATCGAACAATTACATAGCAATATGCATATCTAAAGGGATAATGACTTATATTTACAAGGACATAAAAACGCAGCGTGAAAAAAATACAATGCACCTTCTTAACCCACTTTGAAAAAATTCAAAGTGCGTTAAATCTGGTGCAAGTCAACGCACTTTGAAATAATTTTTCAAAGTGCATAGTTTTTCCAAAGTGGGTTGTAACATTGGTTCCTAGTGGACAGACGTCATTCCAAGACACATAAAATGTACTGTAGAGCGTGCAAGTTAGCAGATTGTCCCCTAATTGGAAAAATATCAGGCAGTTGATAAAGAGCAACACATTTATTGCAAAGCCCAGTACAATTCTGACATATATGATCCATCGTCTTTCAGTAGTTCATTAAAATTGTTTATATGTTACAGGAGAACAACTTGCAAAAACGTGATGTTTTCTGTACAAAACCTGTAGGTTCGTGTTATCTCCATTATGCTACATGCTACAGCTCTTACAAATATTTAGCCTGTAGCATACTGGGATGAAAGGCTACCAAGTTGGTTCAAATGAATGACATTGACATTCATTCAAGGTCACGGGGATCAAAAAGGCTTAAATCTAATAATTGACTTCTTGTCAATAAGTAAGAGGCTTAAATACTGATATTGAAGCTGTACCATGCTGTGATGAAGTGCTACCTAGTTTGTTCATATGAATGACCTTGACCTTCATTCAAAGTCTCAGGGGTCAAATAGGTTGCAATCTTTAACAATCTACTGGACTTACTGTGCACTTTATTTCTACTACATATATATGTATTGTATATCTATTATATATCTAGCAAGTGACTGTTAAGGCCCATTGGTCCTCTTGTTCTTTCGTGTATTTATTTTAACCCAGTACTTTGTTAGCCAGTGGCCTTAATAGTTCAACCACAGATTGTTTTTTTTTATTTCTAATGCCAACCATATTTTGCCAAATCCAACCAACTTTGTCTCACTAGCTCATAATAAATTGTAAATCAGTGATCCTTTGTATTTGAATCTGAAAAAAAAAGAATTTCATAAATTATTTCATAGCTGTGGAGATGTAAATTTCAAAATTATCAATAATATGTACATGTTTGTATGTATGGTCCCGTTACATATTAGACCAAGTTCACTGACATAATGTGATATAAACATCTGTTTAATTATGTAAATGTGTTCTTTTTTCGTTCTGATTCTTTTTAATAATTGAATAAAGTAGTCATCTGTATTTACTGGTGCATTTGTTCATTCAGAATTGTTCGTTTCATCTCCGTTTTAACATTGTTTCATACTTAACATCCAGTCCTCCAGTTTTAAATATCCGTGTAATGTTAAGAAGAAGCTACAACATCAATTAAGAATTTGTGTTATTAGGAAAAACATATAGGCATCCAGTGTTTATTAAAAGAAACAGTTTAAGAATTGCATAACAGTAATGAAAAATATTCACTTAGCAGCAAAACAATTAAATGTTCTCAAATTCAATATAACATTATACATAGATCTTATTATCCACCATATTGCCCTACAAGACCTCTTTTGAATAAGTACTTTCTGTACAAGTGTCAAGATGGCCGCTTATTAGTCATGTTATTTCGTGATCATTCACAAAATGCACGCTATGCGGAAACAGGAACATCCATATCAAATATATAGTACTTTTTTGAAATAATCATTTTAATTGTCAAAATAAATGACTGCTTATCGGTCACCTTGTTTTCTTGTCAATCCTTAAATGCGTCCAAGAAGAATCTGTATATAATTCTTTTACACGTATCCCTTCAGTACTATCTGAGAATAACAATAACGGGATAAAACTTCACTAATGAAATCTTGTCGAAACACCAGTTCCAAAAAAAGCACATCTAGGGGCCCAGGAGAACATATGCATAAAAATAGAGACAATATCCTACAGTACCGTATTTTCCGGAGTATAAGTCGCAATGTTTCCCCCAGAAAATCGGGAGGGCGACATATACACCAGTGCGACTAATACGTGGACAAAAAAACCAAAACCAGACATGATGTTTTTGCATTATTTATTATGTTGTTGTGATTCACATGTGAAAATTGTAAATTTTACTCGCTGGTTTAGTAAAGTTATAGATTTAGATCGAAAAAAAATTTTTTTTTGGAAATAGCGCCAACATGAATTATCAACGGATAGATAGATGGATGGACAGACAGACGGACAGCAAAGACCAGACAAAATGCAATTTCAACATGAGCCAACCATCTGATGATGGAGGACTAAAAAGGTGTCAAAAATTTCACTCATTCTAATTATTATTTGTGAATACAAAACAAAACAACTACACAAATTTGATAAAGTAAAATGACACACGGATGGACAGACACAATAGTATATGACATCATATCACATTGGTCTAATTTTGACCAGATAACCTAATGTACCACTCTTAACATTATCAAACTCAAAAAAAAAACCAATCACCATGCATCTCATATCCCTAACACTATCAAAGTGTCTCAAAAAAACCATATATAATTATGCACCACAGGTGATTTGGTCTAAGCACCACATGCCACATAATAGTAACAATAGGCATAATTCAGCCTTACATTTAGCATTACATCCAAGACAAATATTATCAGACTGAATAAAAAAACCAATCGCCATGCATTTCATCTTCTAACACTATCAAAGTGTCTCAAAAACCATATAATTATTAGGCACCACAGGTGATTTGGTCTAAGCACCACATGTCACATAACAATAAATAGGCATAATTCAACCATGCATTTAGCATTACATCCCAAGACAATATTACCAGACTGAATAAAAAACCAATCACCATGCATCTATCTCAATCCACGCCCAACACTACACAATGAGTCTCCAAAAACCATATATAATTAAAGCACCACCCAGGTGATTCTGGTACTAAGCATACCACATGCCACATAATAGTAACAATAGTCAAATTCAGCCTTAACATTTTAAGCACTACAATCCCAAGACAATATTAGCCAACGAAAAAAAAACCAAATATTTCACATTGCATTACTCTGTGACATTATCAAAATGTCTCAAAAAACCATAAAAAATTAGAGCCACCACAGTGGATAAATTTTCATAGCACCACAATGCCACATAAGTAATAATCAATAGCATAATTTCAGGCCTTACATTTAGTACGACATCAGCCAAGAAAAAATTCTCATGCTGAATAAAAAAACCAATCACCATGCAATACTCATCACCCAAAACACTATCACATTGTCTCAAAAAAACATATATAATAAAGCACCACAGACGTGAATTGTTCTAAGGCCAACTTCACATGGAAACAAAACGAGTAACATTAGAGCCATCTAATTTCAAACTTACATTTTAGCACCACATCCAAAGTCACGTATTATTCAACTGAATAAAAAAACTAACTACCACATGCTTTCATCTTCAAACACTAGCAAGTGTCCTCAAACCATATAGAATTAGCACCACAGGTATTTGTATTCTAAGCACGTATCAATCTGTCATTAAAACAATTACTTTCAAGACAATCAAATTCAAGCATGCATCCTTAGGACAATCTACTTCTCATCCGATATATAATATTTCATCAGACCTTACAAGATAATACAGGTTGATATTGGGTCACCAAGCAATCCTCCATCCCCATACACAACTATAAACATATGTCTCAAAGGCATCATATAATTAAGCACTCACCATAGGTGTTTTAGGTCTAATAGTCACCAACACTGTCACACAGAACAAGACTCCTAGAATATGCATAGCGACCGAAATTCAACCATGCAGACTAGCACTGGCAAACCAAGACAATTTATAAACAAGGCTGAATAGCAACCACATTATTCATGAACCTTCATCTCCTGACAATTATCACAATGATATGTCTGCGAAAAACCGCATAAAAGATTATAAACACCACAGACGTATACACTCGAGGTCGTAAGACACTCACCAGTCACAAAACAAGAACTAATAGGACATAAATCAGCCCGTCACTACTTTAGGTACTACACGATCCCACACGCAAAAAGTATCAATAACTGAAAGTAAAAGAACACATTATCATGCACATCATCATCTAAACATAACTAACAATTTTCGTCAAATACCAAAAACAAATTAAGCTCCAAGGGATGATTTGGTCTAAAGCAACGCACATGTACACATACAATATAAATAGGCGGCATACAATTCAACCCATGTCGCAGTCTTTACACGCACCATTCCAAAGAACATATATTACCCAAGACTTGAACTAAAGCAACAATCACCAAATCACCACATTGCATTTCAACTTCTAACAGCTAAATCAAATTGTCTACAAAACAACATATATAATAAGAGGTCACACCACAGGTGAGATTTTGGTCTAAGCAACCTTACATCCAACAATCAACATGTATCAAAAGGCATAAATTCAACCTTACATTTAGCACCAGGCATCCAAAGACACCTCATTATCCGACAATAATACCCAACCGCTGAATAAAAAACCAATATCACCATGCGATTTCATCTGCTAACACATTATCAAAAAGTAGTCACAAAACCAAATAAAAATTAAGCACCACAGGTGATTTGAGACTCTAAGCACCACATGTCACCATAAACAATATCAATAGGCATTAAATTCAACCCAGTTCAGTTTAGTAACTACAAAGATTCCCAATACAATATTACCAGACTGAATAAAAAAACCATAGTATCATTGCACTCTTATCGACGCGCTAACATTATCAAAGTGTCAACTCGAAAAACCATAAAAATAATTAGTGGTCACCCACAGGTGGATTTGGGTCGATAAGGCACACCGAAACATGCCACATACATAGAAACAATAGGCATAATTCAGCCTTACATTTAGTACTACATCCTCAAGCAAAATATTATCAGACTGAATAAAAAAAAACCAATCAACTATGCACTTTTCAGTTTTCCTAACACTATCAAAATGTCCTCAAAAAAACCATATATAATTAAGCACCACAGGTGATTTGCGGTCTAAGCACCACATGTCCACATAACAAATATCAATAGGCCTAATTCAACCATGCATTTTAGCACTAAACATTCCCCAATCGACAATATTATCAGACTGAATCAAAAAACCAATCAATCATGGCATTCAACTTCTGACATATCGCTAATTGGTCTCAAAAAACCATATATAATTACAACACCAGACAGGTGATTTGGTCTAAGGCACCACATGCCACATAATAGTAACAAAATATAGCATAATTCATACTTACATTTAGCAAACCACATCCCGAAGACAATATTATCAGGACCGAATTATAAAAAACCAATCACCATGCATTTTATCTTCTAACACGTATCAAAGTGACTCAAAAACCATATATACGTAAGGCACCGACAGGTAATGTTGGTTTCTAAGGGCACCACATGTCACATAACAATTATCAATATGCAATAAGATCAGCCCTTACATTTAGTACTACATCCCATAGAAATATATTATCATGACTGAATAAAAAACCAAATCACCATGCATCTCAATCCCCTAACACTATCAAAGTGTCTCAAAACCATAATAATTAGGCACCACAGGTGATTTGGGTCTAAGCACCACATGCCACAGATAATAGAAACAATAGGCATAATTCAGCCTTACAAGTTAGTAACTACAGTATCCCAAGAAAATGTTAACAGACTGAATAAAGAAAAAAAAAACCAATCAAGCATGCATTTTAGGTTTTCTAACACTATCAAAGTGTCTCAAAACCCATATAAAAATGTAAGCACCACAGGCTGTTTTTTGGTCTAATCACCACATGTCAAAAAACAATATCAAATAGGCTTAAATCAAACCATGTGCATTTTAAAAAAAAGCGACTAACATCCCAAGAGCAATATTACTGCATACTGAATAAAAACCAACAAATTATTCATGACATCCTTATCTCGTTACATTAATCGAAATGTCTCAAAAAAAAACCATAGAAAAAATAAATTGCACCGCACACAGGTGATTTGGTTCTATAGCACCACTATGCCACATAATAGTAATAACAACTAGGGCATACATTCATCCTTGTCAGTTTCAGAACGAAAAACTCCAAGAGTACAAAGTATTTATCAATACTGGAATATATAAACCACATGTATCATTGCAAACCCCCTATACTAACAGTTAGTCAAAGATGTTTTTCTCAAAAACCGATATATAAAAATTAAGCACTTTTGGCGTGAACAGGTTGATTGTGTGGATGTGCTTATAGCGAGCCTTATGTCCGACCTAACAAGAATCAAAAGGGTATAAATCATCCTTTACATGCATTTAGTCACCACATCCAAGAGAAGCAATATTATAAGACTGAGATAAAATAAACAAATCACCATGCATTTAATACATTTTCTAACACTATAAAAGTGTCTCAAAAAAACCATATACAATTAGGCACCACAGGGTGAAATTGTTTTCTACAGCACGCTACGATGTCACATAAAAATATCAAATAGCTGAAAATTTCAAGCATCGCATTTAGCATTACATCCAAAGAGAAAAACAATATTTACCAGACGGGAAAAAAAAACAATTCACCTTGCACCCTTATTTCCTGACATTAATCAAATATATAGCTCAAAAACCATGAAAAAATTAAGCACCACAAAGGTGATTTGGTCTACAGCACCACATGCCACAAAACAAATAACAATAGTCAAATTTCAGCCGTACAATTTAGCACCACATCCAAAGAACAATATTCAGACTGAATAAACAATCACCATTTCCTCATCTCCTAATATTATCAAATTTTCAAAACCATATATATTATATAAGCACCACATGCAATTTGGTCTAAAGCACCATACATGATAATGTTGTAAACGTAAATATTCAAATTTTAAAACATAAGAAATCACATTTTGTTCAACACCCATCATAATAATATAATAATTACCAAACCACATAGTTTTAACATTACAATAATGTTTAATTATAACAATCAGCATCCACATCCCATTTGTCTAAAGCATATAAATTGAGCATCACGGTTAATACCATAAATTATCAAATATTATTTTATATAATACCATTTTATTACCATACACCTAGACCAGTCAATCTAGCCATAAAAATAGCTGAACCTCAAACTAATTGCAACAGAAGCAACTATGCATTTTTCTTACTCCCTGATATGTAGTAAATGATGTATTAAAATTCCCAAATAATCCCAAAAGGGGAAAATTGAAAAATATCAGCTTTTCTAAGACCTATATAGCCTTACAGATAAGCACTGTAGATTAAGGGGGTAGGGTAATAAAATTATTCTTTCTTGGAAAGTATTTATATGTATACAGTATATACTTGCAATAATTACAATAAAGATAGATTAAACTTTGTTATGATATTTGTTTCTGTAAAAAAATCATTTTATTATGAAGGTCAAATCAAAAGGTCAAAACTGACAAATTGGTGAAAAAATGATGAAAAACCAGCAGTGCTTTCAGATTTACTCTCTTGTAGGTTTATAATGCATTTATATCACTTATACCATTTTCATCTTTGCACAAAGTTAAAATAAATTCATACACACTACAAAATATAACCATGGCAACTATATAATGTCCCATTACATTGTTAGCTCGCTACTCGGAGCTTACGGAATCACTTTGGTGTCAGTGTCGGCGTCGGTGTTAGAAATCCCATGTTAAGGTTTTGGTTGTGTGTTGTAATATATACTGCTATTTTTAACAACTGACTTTAATTTCTACAATATACTTGGATTAAAATTGTTATGATAAGTATGGACAAGCATTTAAAGAAGGACAATGCTGGATTTGGAGAATTTCAAGAGGCCCAATTGGCCGAAGTAGGCAGGTTAAGGTTTTGGTGCAAGTGTTGTAATACTGTCATATGTCAGAACTGACATTTATTTCTGCAATAATTTTGGTTTATAATTGTGGTATATGGACAATGACTTAAAGGGGGAAATGCTGGATTTTGATAATTTCAAAAGGCTCAATGGACCAAAAAGTTAAATTACATAATGACATTGCTATAATTTTTACAAACAAACAAACAAACTTTGGCCAAAGGCATTTCTTTGATGAATGTAGTATAATACCAAGGTTGTATCTTTCCCAGCCTTTCGCACATGGACTTCGAACATTCTTTGTGTTGTCATTGGTAATATAATTGACCTCAGTGGCGTGATAACTAAAATCACATAAAAATGAACATCAACTACAGAATATCTATTTATTAATTACCATATCCACTGTAATTAGCGCCCATTTTTACTCTTTCCACACTCATGGCACATTAATCTGTCACAGTAAACATACATACGCCTTCTTTCCTTTGATTACGCATTAGTACGTAATGATTCACATGTGGGAAGACTCACAAGTTCATGGAATACGAATGCCTGTAAGCATCATCACACAGTTGTACAGTGAACAAAGCGTTCAAGCGTCCGGAATTGCTTTTGGATCGTTCAAACAACAAATCACATCGTTAAATTCATCGGATGATTTGGGCATTTATATAACTTCAGCATTAAGGGAGTGGGGACGACTGGTTCACCCGTCAGTAACGAAATAAGTATGTCTTCGGCGGAATGCTTCAGTGATATAGCACTAAAAAAGGCCAAGACTTCCACTATACAACACTTTATACAACAGTCTCCCAAAGCTGCACCACGCTCTTCATACACACAACAACACATACATATGGGAGGTCATCTTTACTTGATCTTAGCTGTAATAGTTAATTAATTACAAATCAAACAAACAAGCAAGCAAACAAACAAACAGACAAACAAATCAATTCCTCCAGAAGAGGGGAGGGGGGGCGCCAATTTACGGCGAATACAGCATGTATGTAAAAACTTCTAAAATGTATTGAAGCGGAAATATATATGACGTCAAATTGTTTAAAATGTAATTAGCGGAGTGATGTGACAGTATTGTCCTTGTACCAATGCTTACCTTCAAATAATACAGCCTCATATATGCATGTATATTATGGTTTGTGTCATGGGGATTGGTTGTGGTCTACAACATTACGTTGACGTTGTATAAAGTGATATTCTAACAAAAAAATAAAACAGTTTATATTTTTGGCGGGAACCCACTGGTTACATTATACGTTAACTTCCATATGTACATGTGTGTAGAAAAAGCAAAAGTTCAATTTTCATCTATACTTTAAAATAAACTTTAATCAAATCTAATATACAATCAGACTTTGGGAAAGGATTTAAACAGAAATTTTCAAACAAAATGCGGATGATATAAAGAACTGAAATATAAGTTAAATAAAGATGCTCAAAAATATATACAAGTCATTTCATTTTTTAAATGTAATATTATGGAGTGTGTCACATATTCAGTTATACTACGCACCCAGTTACTTATTAACATTAAATAAAGTTTGATATTCTAAAAATTATCAATTTAAAAAGTATATATTAATTGGGGAAACCCATGGTTCAATATACAACATCCATATATACATGTGTATTGAAAAGCGAAAATTTTCAAAACTTTCTAAACGGTTTAATCAAATATTTTATACAATCCAGACTTGGAAAACCTAGGAAATAATTCGTTTAACTTCCATTTGAAATATTTAGTTTTCTATGTATCATAATGCTCTGTTAGCATTTAAAGTCATAGGCCGATTGCACCCCGAATCAACATAGTTATCAAGCTAACTCACAAATTCCGAAGTCAGCAACAATGTCTTCTTTGACAGATTTTCCATTATCAACAATTAATTGTACACGTGTATTGATGAGTCGTATTTGATTTTCTATAAATTAGTTCCCTTTTTAAACCCCAATTTCACTTAAAACAAAGGCTACATCCAACACTTTCTGGGATAAAAAAATTGTTATAGAGCAAACATTTTCTTGAAGGACAAACCGTACGAATCACTACTATCAAAAGATAATTCGTTATAAGGAAATCCAGCTAAACGTTTTCTCAAAGAAGTATAAATAAAAAGGAAGCCTAATAAACCCAAGATTTGAATTTATTCGTAATAAATAAAAAATGCGTATCAAGCAGAATTCGTGCATAAAGGAAGTTTTACTGTATATTGACTTTTTATTCATCACTGTGTGTATTTACTAACTTATTTCAGAGCTACATCTATATGCCCTTTGACATTTGTTTGTTAAAATATTTATTTTCATTTGCTTGATATTGTTGTTTCTGTTATTAATAAGAAGGTGTAAAAGTCTATAACATGATGACTATTTTTCACTGTAAAGTCATTTTTCAATATGTATCCATAAAGAAAACATGTAGAAGTTGATTATCATTATCATATATGTACATGTAGATTAATTGGAAACATACATACATGTACATCCCCAACCCGGCAAGTTCCCTTTTTAATTCTGCTTCTTCCAGTTTCATTTCTAAACATTTCCTCAAACATATAAATGCTCTGATTGGACATTGTTTTACCGTCTTTGTGAATTTGATAACCGAACTCTGCTAAAAGAGATTATACAAAAGTTTTACCACACAAATTAGCATTTAATTGTGGTTTAAAGGAGCCCCATAGGTCCATTAAATATCGTAGATTTTAATCAAGCTTTATTAGAGCTTTATGCTCCGTTAACTTTAATGGACGTTTGTGCAACATCATATTTTCTGGAAATGACGTCATCAAGTTAATGACGGTTTAATGAAGGTTTAATCCTCGATTAACTTTTAATAGACCTTTGAACAACTGGCCCCAGATAAATAAATACATGGAACTAACTGACCATTAGTATCTGTTATATGTAGAGCTATGACACAATAGTATTAAGAAATAACAAAATGGCAATAAAGTAAAATAATTACAAAATAAAAGAAAATAGTACATATTAAATACACAGTTAAAAACAAAAACAATAATGAGGTCACAAAAATCCAAACCACTCTTCGGAATAAGTATTAAATATTGAATTTTATCGGAAATACAAAATGTATGTGTAAAATGGAAATTTTGATCAATATCGCGCTAGTACAAACAGGCTTCCATACTTTTTTTTCGTCAATGAAACAGGGTTATTAAAACTGGCAAACTTTTAAAACTTAAATACATCGTATTGACAGAACCATTACTCATTAAAGATAAATTAAAGCATAGACTACACTGGCAAAATATCGAAATTCAGATATGTTTTATTTAACATAAATACAGTTATGTTGTCGTCATTTTGTACATCCGTCGGGTAGGAGTTACCGTCACCGATCGCTAACCATTTCAACACTTAAAGACATCTGTGAACATGGTATTATGTATAATATAACTTAAAATAATCATGAACTTAGCTCACACTATCATAAAACCTGCCAAAGATGCACGATTGTCAATAATCAACGCTTTTGTTTATGTAAATTGTATTCGTGTGTCCACTCATGCCAACATTGTAGCTCTTTTCCGCCTCCTTTGTGGAACTCTTCCGATCTACGGCGGCCCATACGGGACACATTTACCGGCGGTGTAGATGGCTTTATAAATAGGTAAAATTAACCACTTTCCCCTTATGGGATTTTTTGGGAATTTTTACCAGTTACTTATAGTCGAAATCTAAAAACATTCCAACAAAAATAATTTCTGTTGCAATTAGTTTGACGTTGAAACCTAGTTTGACTGGTCTATATTAAGGCCATATACACTTAAACCATTTGCCCCACCTCTTATAAAGGAAATGTAACAGTAAAAAACCTGTCATAGTGACCACCTCTATGTATCCAAAAGGATGTACAGTAAAACCAGCCAAAGTGACCACCAAATTGTCAATAACGGTGTTTAGTTATAACCTTAATCAAAATTTACTTATTAGTTAGTACTTTAAAAAAACAACACAATTTGTAATAATGTACAAGTAAAACCTGCCATAATTGACCAATATCTGTATAAGCCCACCCCAAACGAACTTTGTACATGAATAAAAATGTTTTAGTGCATACCATTTGTATGAAATGTAATGATTTACATATTTGAAACAATGTTGTACCTAAAAAATTAATATTACATCATGATTACCACCATCATTTGACACCTCTGTAAACATGCACATGTACAGTAAAACCTGCCAAAGTGGACTTTCCATAAATTTCTGTAAAAATCTTTACGTTGTACATGTTAAAACCTGCCATAAAGTGACAAGCTTGTATAAAAGATGTACAGTAAAACCTGCCAATTATGACCACTCTTGTATAAAGGATGTACAGTAAAAAACCTGCCATAGTGACCAATGATGTTATAAATGATTAATTAAAACCTACATAGTGACCATCTCTGTAATATAAAGGATGTACAGTAGCAAACATGCCATAGTGACCAATTACCTCTGTATAAAAATGTACAGTAAAACCTGCCAATGCCAGTGCTTTTGTTACTTTTTGACATAACCTCTCAGACATAATAAAGACTGAATGTACAAAAAACCTTTAGTGAAATTCTGTATAAAAAGATGTACAGTAAAAGCCATAGTGACCACCTTGTATAATGGATGTACAGTTAACCACCTGCCATAGTGACATAACTCTGTATGGAATGCATGTACATAAAACCTACCATAGTGGACCGCCTGTGTTATAAAGGATTTACAGTAAAACCTGCCCAAAGAAATGTACCTACCTGTATTGTATAAAGAAAATGTACATTTTAATAAAACCTGCCAAATGACCAACTCCTGTATAATCATCATGTACAGTTAAAATGATGAAGGACAGTGTTGACCACCTGTGTATGCATAAATTGAAGATGTACAGTTAAAAAACCTGCCAAAGTGACCAACTCTGTACAAAGGATGCATGTACAGTTAAAACCTGACAAAGTGACCATCTCTGTATAAAAGACATGTACAGTACAAAACCTGATAAAGTGACCATCTCTGTATAAAGGATGTACAGTAAATACTATCCCAAAGTGATATACCTCTGTATAATGAGGATGTTTTACTACAGTAAAACATTAGTAAACACAAATCCTCACTTTATAAGGATGTACAGGTAAAATGCAATAGTGACCAACCTCTGTATAAAGGATGTAAACAGTAAAAACCTGCCATAGTGAAAACTCTGAACTTTTTCTTGGATGTACAGTAAAACCTGCCATAGTGAACAACTCTGTATAAAGGATTGTACAGTAAAACCTACCAAAAGTGACCACCTCTGTATAAAGGAAATGTACAGTTAAAACCTGCCAAAAACCACTTCAGTTTAAAGGATGTACAGTCACAAAAAATGGCCTGCCAAAGTGACCATGCTTCTGTATAAAGGATATACACTTAGAACCTGCCAAAGTGACCACCTCTGTATAAATGGATGTACAGTAAAACCTGTCAAATTCACCACTTCTGTTATAAAAAGGATGTACAGTTAAACACTGCCATAGTTGGGGAACCTCTGTATAAAGGATGTACACCCTTAAAACAGGATTTGCCATAGTGAGCCAACTCTCTGTATAATGGAAATGCAACTTTAAAACCTGCCATAGTATCACCTCATGTATACAGGAATTTAAAACCTGCCAAAAAACCACCTCTGTATTAAAGGATGATACGTAAAACTATGCCATAGTGTGACCAACTCTGTATAAGGAAATGTTTACAGGTAAAACCATGCCAAATAGTGACCAAGGTCTATATCTGTATAAAAAGGTAATGTACAGAAATTAAAAACCTGCCATAGTGACCCAGTACATTCTGTATAAATCACAAAGTTCTTAAGGATATACACTTAACTTAACCTGATAAAATTTATCAAAAACAGATGACCACAAATATATCATTGTATAAAGGACTAAATTAAAAAATATTGGTCACTGAACAGTAAAACCATTTGTCATAGCTTACATGTTACCGAAAACCTCTGTATGAAGAAGGATGTACACAGTAAAACCTGCCAAGTTGACCATTCTTGTAATAAAAATGTAAACAAACCAATTTTTGCCATAGTGAACCACCTCTGTATTAAAGGAATGTCCACTGTAAAAATTTCTGTTGTCTGGTACATCCAAAATGTCCCAATATTGCACCATGTTTTTGTATAAAGGATGAAATACAAAAAAATTGCCAAATGACCAGCTCAAATAATTTGAGATGAAAATTCTTTTGAAAAATTTGTACAGTAAAACCTGCCAATTGTGACTATAATAATTACCAATGGATATCTCTTGTTTATAAGGTTTTTAAGGATGTACAGTAAAACACACTGCAATGTTTAATTATGATTTGTAATAAAGGATTTTACAGTAAAAATGCCAATAACCATAGTGATAATCTCTGTATAAATGAACAGTAAAAACTGCCATAGAATTTGACCAAATTATAAATGAATGTTACCAGTAAAACCTTTTATCAAAGTGACCACCTGTATTTATAAATTATCCAATGTACAGTAAAACAATCTGCCAATCTACAAATGACCACCTCTCGTGTAATGCAAAAGGGGATTGTACAGTAAATCGGCCAATGATATGTCTATTCAACAACCTCTGTAAAAAGATGTACAGTAAATCCTTATAAAAAAACCTGCCATAGTGACCATGCATGAAGATCCAATCTGTAGAAAATGGACATGTACATTGTATTAAAACCTGCCATAGTGACAAAACTCAGTGAAATGTATAAGGATTAGGTTTTGGAACAGTATATTTAAAAACCAAAATATATTATGACCGCCTGTGTATAAAAACAAACATATTGATCAATGAAGATACTAATGTACAGTAAAACCTGCCAAAGTGACCATATTCTGTATTAAAAAAATGTACAGTAAAACCTGCCAAACTTTGACCAACTATCAGATGTACTTGCATTTAGTTAACCATTTAAGGTTTATCTTTTATGACATTACAGTATCGAACACCGGTAAAAAATCTTGGACAAAAAGTGACCACCTGTGTCTTAAATGATGTACAGTTTAAAAAACTTTCATCCCAAAGTGACCAACGTCTGATATAAAAGGATGTACAAAAATTTTAAAACCTGCCCATGTGTGACCACCTCTGTATAATGGATGCACAGATAAAAACATGCCATAGTTGAACACCTTCTGTATACTGGAAGATTGTACAGTAAAACCTGCCTATAGGTGGACAAACTCTGTATAACAATTGTACACCTTGCCTCTGTATATAAAGGATGTACAGTAAAACCATGCTAATTAGTGACCAGTTTTAATCTGGTATAAAGAATGACAGTAAAACCTGCCCCACCCTGTATAAAGGATGTACAGTAAAACCTGCCAAAGTGACCACTTCTGTATAAAGTTAGTACAGTAAAGCGTGCCATATTAACCTGCCAAAGTGACCACCTCTGTATAAATGGATATGAACAGTAAAACCTGCCAAAGTGACCAATCTCTGTATAAAGAATGTACAAGTAAAACCTGCCAAAGTGACCACCTCTGTATAAAGGATGTACATTAAAAACCTGCCAAAGTGACCACTCTCTGTATAAAATGATGTACAGTAAAACCTGCCATAGTGACCAACTCTGTATAAAGGATGTACAGTAAAACCTGCCAAAGTGACCACCTCTGTATAAAGGATGTACAGTAAAACCTGCCAAAGTGACCACCTCTGTATAAAGGATGTACAGTAAAACCTGCCAAAGTGACCACCTCTGTATAAAGGATGTACAGTAAAACCTGCCAAAGTGACCACCTCTGTATAAAGGATGTATAGTAAAACCTGCCAAAGTGACCACTTCTGTATAAAGGATGTATAGTAAAACCTGCCAAAGTGACCACCTCTGTATAAAGGATGTACAGTAAAACCTGCCATAGTGACCAACTCTGTATAAAGGATGTACAGTAAAACCTGCCAAAATGTGACCACCTGTCTGTATACAAGAAATGATTACAGTAAAACCTGCCAAAGTGACCATCTCTATATAAGGATATACACTTAAACCTGCTCCACCTCTGTAAATAAAGGATGTACAGTAAAAACCTGCCATAGTGACCACCTCTGTATAAAGTGATGTACAGTAAAACTGCCAAAGTGACCACCTCTGTATAAAGGATGTACAGTAAAACCTGACCATACACTGAAATAAAGAATGTACAGTATAACCTGCCAAAGTGAACCACCTCTGTATAAAGATGAACAGTAAACCTGCCAAAACCATACCTGGTATAAAATGTGTACATAAGTTGACCACCTGTATAAAGGATGAACAGTAAAACCTACCAATGACCAAGGATAAAGGAGTAACAGTAACTTGACCACTTCAGTATAAAGGTCAGTAAAACCTGCCAAAGAGACCACCTCTGTATAAAGGACCTGCTGTATAAATGGATGTACAGTAAAAACCAAATGACCACCTCTGTATAAAGGATGTACATTTAAAACCTGACATAGTTCACCTCTGTATAAAAGGATGTACAAAACAATAAAACCTGCCAAAGTGACCACCTCTGTTATAATGGATGTAAGTAAACCTGATGTACAGTAAAACCCCCAATGTACATTAAAACCTGCCAAGTGACCATCTCATATATAAAGGAAATATACACCTTAAACCTGCCTGCCCACCTCTGTAAGTTCAAGGATGAACAGTAAAACCTCCATAGTGACCACCTCTGTATACAGGATGGTACAGTAAAAAAAACCTGCCAAATGTGACCACCTCATGGTATAAAGTGATTACAGTAAAACCTGCCATAGTGACCAACTCTGTATAAAGGATGGTACAGTAAAACCTGACATTGTGGACCACCTCTGTATGTAAGGAGGTACATTAAAACCTGTCATAGTGAGCCCAAAAACAATGTCTCTGTATAAAGTTTTTAAAGAACAGTAAAACCTGGCCAAGTAGACCAGTCTCTGTATAAAGGGATGTACAGAAAACCTGCCATCAAGTGACCACCTCTGTACAATAAAAGGATGTACAGTAAAACCTGCAATGTGACCACTCTGTATACAGAAGAAGTAAAACCTGCCATAGTGGACCACTCTTTTTAGAATGGATGTAAAGTAAAACCTTCCATAGGGACCTCTGGTATAAAGGAAGATACAGAAAAACTGCCATAGTGACCACCGAATAAAGGATGTACAGTAAAACCTGCCATAGATGCCACCCTGTATAAAAGATGTACAGTAAACCTGCCAAAGTAGACACCTCTGTATAAAGGATGTACAGTAAAACCAGCCATAGTGATCACCTCTTAAAAACCACATGTACAGAAACACCTGCCATGAAGTGACCACCTCTGTATAAAGGATGTACAGTACAACCTGCCTATAGTGTGACACCACCTCTGTATAAAGGATATACACTTAAACCTGCCAAAGTGACCACCTCTGTATGGAAGGATGTACAGAATAAAACCTGCCAAAGTGACCACCTCTGTATAAAGGATGTACAAGCAGTAAAACCTGCCCCACCTCTGTATAAACTGTACGAAACAATCCGGGCGTATTCAGGGTGGAATTCTAAGGTGAATTCCTGCTTTTATAAAAACAGGAATCCTGCTTAGGTATATACCAGGAACATTAAGTAGAATAGACGGAATTCGTCAATATTACAGGAAAACATTCCGCCTTTGTCCGGAAAACTTTCTGCCCTTTGACCGGCTAAACATTCTGCCTTTGTCTTAAAATATTCCGCCTTTATATTAAGATTTATTCTGTTCAGGATTGAGTCCTCTGTTAATATTACCGCCTTTGTCAGTCTTAAAACTTAATATTTTCTGTTAAATCAGTTAAAATAATCTAAATGGCTATTCCATTGTTAATAATATGGGGGAAGGATGGAGAATCTGAAAAATAATTGTGTTATTGTTTTTTTAGAAATTGAAACCACTCTTTATTTAATAATTATATAAAATGATTTAGAAAGTTAATTAGCACAATATAAGTTTGATCATTTGTTCCTTACTCCTCCCATACTGTTAATCGTTAAATATACCTAACAAAAAACCAAAAGTATATATACAGTCACATTTTTTTATTTTTGTTTTGTGAAAATAATTTGTAACAGAAATCTTTCACAATTGGTTTTTTTCGTTCCTCTCACAGTCTGCGACGTTAACCACAGGCCCGAGACCCGGGGCCTTTGAAAATAGGCCGGGCCTATGGTTTCCACCAACCCACAGGCCCGACGGACCTATGAAATTTATACAAAGAATTTATCCATCAGTTAATAATACATCTATTTTAAACACGAAACTGAACGTACTCTTTCATTCAGATAAAATGGTTAAACTGGAATATGAAGTCATTGCATGTCGAAACATCGCGTTTAGTAATCGCGAAGGCATACAGTTCATTTTCCGGTTTAAGGGACGTAACTCTAATACACATTTCCGGTTTGCCTCTAATGGCCTGCATGCTTCGATATATTGATGGGGCAAAGCCTGAAAAGAAACTTAGGATCGAAACGGAAAGCCAACCTACAGTTTCTTCAAACAAAAAATGCGAAAAAGGGTCCGCAAGTTTCTCGACGAATGGCATAAAGGTAGGCCTTGGTTAAAATATGCAAATGGTAACATGTTTTGTGAATGCTGTCGTGAAAATGAAACGACCGGCGCGTTTTGTGTCGGGACAAATAATTTTAAGCCGACTGCTATAAAGCATCATAAGAATACCAATATTCATAAGAAATACGCTTTGGAATAGCTGTGGCTAAAAACAGTGGAAAAAAACAACTAAAAAATGCCAGGCAGTGGACTGTCTTATGAAGTTTAAAAAAGCAGAATATGACAGACTTGTTATCAAGTTTAGGACAGCCCATGCACTAGCTAAATCCCACCAGAGTTTTCGTTTCTATACCACAATGTGCAAGAAAAATAATTAATCACTACAAGAACAGATATTTAATAGGGATTTTAAAAATATATCAGAAATAGATTGTAAAAAAAATCATGACTGTAATAAATAACTTTGCTTTCAAACCAACAAAATATTCAAACTAATATAATATTTCATTTGTTAATTTGTTTATTACTCTCTTTTTCAGCTCCTTCAAAATGTCCGTAAAAGCTACGATTCATCTTCTGATTCAGATTATGGGAGTGATGACGGTGAATCTGATAATGAAATGAGCGAGAGGGAGGTTGATAACATGCTCTTTTTCAACACCAGAGACTAAAACCATTAAAAACTGTAATATCTATACAGTGTTCAGCTTCTTTTTTCTACTTTTATTTTATGGATTTTTTCTTGAAATTTTCGGACCTGTAAAATTTTGATCGGGCCTGTTGATTCTGGAGTTCATAGGCCCGAAGGGAAAACTTTTTCAGTGAAGGCATCGTTGAGATCCTTTTCTTCAACAATGCAGCCCTCTCCCTTGCACCAAATTACTGTGTAATCTGCAAAAATAAAAAATAAACCAAAATATGTTGGTAAAAAGCTTTCCATTTAATACTGAATTATCATAAAGATATTTTTGAATAAATGTATACCTGTATATCTATATGGATATAAAACAAAGTAAATAAACAATCGCCTTAATTTAGGTGGCCTGAAAGGCCAGACAAGTTAGCAAAATGGAATGTTGTGTTTATATTTTTGTTTTTCCATTGATATCTATATACACACACACCGGTATATATTTCATTTATTTATTTATATATTATGTATTCTTACATTAACATTTTCCTTTTTCTATGGAACCACTTTTACTTTTATACAACTGTCTACTTTGGAAATGTCAATGTTAATTGATGAACAGACAATTACGTAATATACACACCTTTGATGGCACTGACTTTGTCCTGATTCAAAGAGGGACGACAATCCCCTTCTCTTTTTTTCAGGCCCAAACCAAGATCCAGCCAATTCATCTGTTGAAAATATTGCTTGAACAAGCTTGCTTGCCAGCGTGAATGCCTTTTTGGCTGGTCCTGTCTTTGAAGCTGCAACCATTGCTTTCCTCAACATCTGCCGACTAATTTGTATTTCGCTGTGTCCAACGCGTTTAACGTTGAAATATATGAAATCCCATTCATTTATACATTTTCAGACATGCAATTTTTATGCTAATTAAGCCATTTATCTGATTACTCTGATGACAAAGTTTTAACTGAATATATACATGTACATGTATAGAACGGTAAGTAGTTTACGAAACTGTCCATGTCAAGTTTTATTTAAATTTCTGTATCAACTCATCCTGAAAAAGAAACAAAAAAGTAAACAAAAAAGTAAATTCTACTTGTAATTATCATGGTAGAAGAACTTGCACTCAAATCCAGTCTCTTCCTTGGTGAAGGCTTCCTTGGTGACCTCCGCAAGCTAGGTGTATTCAAATGAGAAGGTCCTGCAACCTGTTGCGGGGAAGCTTGTCTCTCAGATGCAACATGTGTAGCACTTTTAGGAAAGTTCTAAGAAAAAACCAGATCACAATTCATTCCTAGAATTACATCATTTAATATTTGATCTCTGTAAATTACATATCATTTGCTATCTTTATGTATCTTTGAAATTTCTTTTGTCTTTAAACATCAAAAAAGGAAGATCTTTTTTTAAATGAGCTGATACAAGATTAAAGGAGACTTTTTAATATAGTTCTAAGATACAGATCTAAACACACATGCACGTGTAACACACACACACACTGGCAGTAATGAAAATTGTGCAAATATATCTCTTGGTCTAATAGCTGGAGGCCGTCCTTACATACCTAGCTGTTAATAGGACGTTAATTAATCAAACAAACAAACTAACTTATAGTCGGCAGAAGGATTTAATTCTTGGGTTAGTCAGCTGCTGACAGAAGGATTTTATGCGAGGGTCCCAACAAGCCTCCAGAAATGATTTTACCTCAGGGTGAAGAGGAGTTTTCACTTCGGAGTGGAAAGGTGTTTTCTCCATCACTTCGGTGTGGGCAAGGGTTTTTTCACTTCTTTGTGAGTGGTTAGGTGTTTTTTCACTGATACCATCTTTAATTGCAACATAGGATAAATCAAAAATACTTATGTATACATTATCATACATATAACATTTGAAAAACAAAACATAAAACAAGGGTGCAGAGGTACATTCATTAAAAACAGATTGGTTTACTCTTTCTCTTAAGGTGAAATGCTAATTAAATATGTACTGTATTGTATATTCATCTATAATTCTTATAATAACTGAAATGATCAAATTACAGTGTGTATTATCATCTGTCTTAACATTAAACTATATGATGCAGTATCTTACCGTCAATATCAAAGGTGTTTTGACATATCTGCCAGGTGTCTGTCAGCTTTGTTTGATCAACCTGAAAAATACATATGTCTGAAAATTATTGAATGACATGCATACTGACAAGTTTATCTAATTCTTTTTTTTTTATTTCCATTTAAATATTACAAGTTTTTACTTAATACGCATCGTCGTACTAGGTATTACATCAAAAACGCCTGCTGAATAATTGAATTTAAATTATTATAAATTTATAAAAAATTATAATACTATCTTTACAATTTGATTCAGTTTATGTACACATTTACTACACAAAAATGTGTATATTTGTGAAATTTGAAAACATTTATTTACTGCATTTTACATTTGTAACAAGGGTACAACTTATTATTGACACATATATAAGTACTGGGTAACATGTTTAGTGTGCCAAATATTGACTCACCTCTGATAAGGACTGATTAGTCAATTCCTCCAATTGGCCATACAGTGCAGCACCATTGCTGGTTGTATTCCAACTTGTAGCTAAAGGTGTCCCTGGAAGTAGTGGTGCCATTTGTTGCAGGTGAAGTATTTGTTGAGGAGGCATGTGTCCCTGAGAGTGATGATGTATTTGGTGAGGAGAAGGAGGATGAGGAGGTGCCTTCATCTGTTGTTGGTGATGAGTGGGTGGCTGGATCTGTTGTTGGTGTTGAGTGGATGGCTGCATCTGTTGTTGGTGCAGAGTGGGTTGCTGCATCTGTTGTTGGTGAGGAGTGGGTGGCTGCATCTGTTGTTGGTGAGGAGTGGGTGGCTGCATCTGTTGTTGGTGAGGAGTGGGTGGCTGCATCTGTTGTTGGTGAGGAGTGGGTGGCTGCATCTGTTGTTGGTGAGGAGTGGGTGGCTGCATCTTTTGTTGGTGAGGAGTGGGTGGCTGCATCTGTTGTTGGTGAGGAGTGGGTGGCTGGAACTGTTGTTGGTGAGGAGTGGGTGGCTGCATCTGTTGTTGGTGAGGAGTGGGTGGCTGGAACTGTTGTTGGTGAAGAGTGGGTGGCTGCATCTGTTGTTGGTGAGGAGTGACTGGCTGCATCTGTTGTTGGTGAGGAGTGGGTGGCTGCATCTGTTGTTGGTGAGGAGTGGGTGGCTGGAACTGTTGTTGGTGAGGAGTGGGTGGCTGCATCTGTTGTTGGTGAGGAGTGGGTGGCTGGAACTGTTCCAAAAAACCACTATCCAACATCTGCACCATTTCTTATTGTTGTAATAGGGATAAACTTCCCTCAGAGTCTTTCTTGCTTTTTTTGGAGCTAGCTGGGACATCTTTTTTTGATATTCTTTTTTTTTTCTCCCCTGAACTTGAGTCCCAGTTACAGGTTTGTCTTTTATTTCCCTTAGTTTTCTTATGATGTTTTCATGGTCAGACAGATCCATTTTTTCTAACTCCAAAGCCAACATGTTTGATATTGAAGTGATGATGGCTTCATTTTCTGAAATAAACAAGAAAATATTTAAAAATAAATGACTCCCAAACATAAACATGAACAACAAATTCGAAAAAATATTAAGATATATAATACTATACTGTATAGCAGAAATAGAATTAAAAATAATTAAGTAGAGCTTTGCTCTTTCCATGCCATGCATGATTCATATTATAAACATTAAACTGTTACATTTTTGTATGGAATCTAAGGATATGAAATTGTCACAGCTTTGCAAACAATTATTTATGTAATATAAAAGCGTGCATTATGAAATGTTATTCATAACATATGTCAATCATGTACATACACCTACATGTCATTTGTTTCTTTGAATAAAACAAAATGCTATAATTGTACAACTAGATCTCCTACCAAGTTAAATAAATATGCAATGTGAAAACCAGTTTTTTGACACTGATTATATAATTATGAAGCTTATGTTTATTTTTGCGAAACCTTGTGGTAAAAAGACTCCAAATTAATAAAAACACACATTAGAATGCATTTTGTGTGTTATGAAACGTATGATGGTTATTTAGCAGGGTCCAATGTAGAGTGAAGCTTGATTAATAATAATACTTATCAATGATTATAATAGTGATAGGCTCTACCTACATATAGATAGTACAGTTAATCGTTTATACTGTAAAGTGTGCTATTGTATGCAATCACGTATCCATAACGTACATGTAGTGTATACTACACTAACATAGCCATACTGTAACAGTTAGCTTACAGCTGTTACGTACTGAAACTGACAGGATACGTGATTAACATAAACTCGGACTTAACAATGTGCACTGACTGGCCCGATCTCGTCTATGTTTTACAAAATGTTAATACATAATAAAAATCACTTATCTTTATCTTCGAAAGCTCTATAGTTTGAAATATTGTGTTTGTATTGCACAGAAAGTGCATTGATGTTTACGTATACCGAATCCTTCAAGCGCTTTAAATTTACAGAGGGGTACAAGCGTCTATGTGACCTGCAAGCTATTGGTAAAAGCAACAGAGAAGTTTGATTCCAGAATATGGATCTGTTACGACACCGAACATATACAGTACTGTAAATGTACTTCTAAAATGTAAACATCATAAAATAGAATATAATAGAAATACAGAGTTTTTACATATTGTACACGAGGGAATTCTAATAATGTACACACAGCATGTGTTCTGTTTTCGACATCGACGAGTCAAATACGTTTGAAATTGTTAGCGGAAACCAATGACGTAGGCCTACATATGAAACTTATAAATCCTTGGCGGAAACATATAAAATACGGTGTAATTCCTATACGTTTCAGTTGTTAGTTATGTACATGTATAAACCATTAATAGCCAGATACATATCAACAATTCAAAACAATATATTTCTCTTAACATTACATGGTGATTTTGAATACACGTTGATTAACTTTCTACCCAACACGGAATTATAGCCTACGAAGCATGAAAGCTCTACCGGTTTCTCGGAGATTTATCTACATGAACGATTTCTTAGACAACCATTTTTTTCATGTTTTGAATTTTGCTCGTTGAATTAGACTTTTTTTAATCTCTTATATATGAAGAATTACTCGAATGAGATTTAAAACTCACCGTGGATTTTGATGATTGTCCCAGAGAATTCACCTCGCTTGCTCCAATTCATTTTGAGAGTCTCTCCTTCAAGAAATTGCCCGTCAAGTTTCAGTTTTCTATTTCCCTCCGCTACAACGCTTATGCTGTGGTCTTCTGAGAAATATATACAGCCGTACATCTTCGCCATTTCGCACTTTCACCAGAAATAACAGATATCTAGGTTTGGTTATTATTTAAATTTCTTAAACCGTATGTATATATCCGCCAAATGAAGATTCCTTTGTGTGGCGATCGCGATGAGCACGCGCGGGTCCAGCACCAAACAGCGGGCGATGGATTTCGTAACAGAGGTGCTCAAGGGGTCACTGGCCGCCCCACTCTTGTAGCGTAACAAAGTCATTAATTGAATGTGTAGTCCTTTTATACAGTGACGGGGTTACGTATTGCATTTTTGTCATTATTAAAGAATAATGTCTTATTTATATAAACAAGAGGCCCAGAGGGCCTTTTTGGTTTTTTGTTTGTAATTATCACAAGACTCTGACAATTAGAAAAATAAGCAAAATTGACTCCCAAAGTTTAATTTTGAATCACAACCATACAATGATGCTATTGATACCATACAAATATGCTATCCAATACATAGGTTCAGAGACAAAGTAATTTATAATGAAAATAGTAGCCTAATTGACCTTTTGACCTCGCATCTATTGCCGTCTAAGGCCCCGGGGGTCAGCCCTATCATTTGTACAATTTCAAATCCCAACCCTATAAGGATGCTACCATTGCACTATAAGTGCTCTTCCATTCTTAGTTGCAGAGAAGAAGTCGTTTATATGGAAATAGCTAAATTGACCCCTTTTGACCCCACCCTTCAGGCCCCCGGGGGGTCAGCCCCATCATTTGCAAAATTTTGAATCCAAACCCTATAAGGATGTAACCATTGCATTATGAGCGTAATCCCATGTTAAGTTGCAGAGAAAAAGTCATATATATATGGAAATTGACCACTTTTGACCCCGCCCCTCAGGCCCCCGGGGGGTCAGCCCTATCATTTGCACAATTTTGAATCCCCACACTATAAGGATACTACCATTGTATTATGGGTGCTATACCGTGCTTAGTTTCAGAGAAGAAGTCGTTTAAATGGAAATAGCCAAATTGGCCACTTTCGACCCCGCCCCTCAGGCCCCCTGGGGGTCAGCCCCATCATTTGCACAATTTTGAATCCCCACCCTATAAAGATGCCACCATTGCATTATGAGTGCTATCCCATGCTTAGTTTCAGAGAAGAAGTCGTTTATATGGAAATAGCCAAATTGACCCCATTTGACCCCGCCCCTCAGGCCCCCGGGGGGTCAGCCCCATCATTTGTACAATTTTTAATCCCCACCCTATAAGGATGCTACCATTGCATTATGGGTGCTATCCCATGCTTGGTTTCAGAGAAGAAGTCGTTTATATGGAAATAGCCAAATTGACCCCTTTTGACCCCGCCCCTCAGGCCCCCGGGGGTTCAGCCACATCATTTGTACAATTTTTAATCCCCACCCTATAACGATACTACCATTGCATTATGAGTGCTATCTCATGCTTAGTTTCAGAGAAGAAGTTGTTTATATGGAAATAGCCAAATTGACCCCATTTGACCCCGCCCCTCAGGCCCCCGGGGGGTCAGCCCCATCATTTGTACAATTTTGAATCCCACACTCTATAAGGATGCTACCATTGCATTATGGATGCTATCCCATGCTTGGTTTCAGAGAAGAAGTCGTTTATATGGAAATAGCCAAATTGACCCCTTTTGGCCCCGCCCCTCAGGCCCCTGGGGGGTCAGCCCCATCATTTGTACAATTTTTGAATCCCCACCCTATAAGGATGCTACCATTGCATTATGGGTGCTATCCCATGCTTGGTTTCAGAGAAGAAGTCGTTTATATGGAAATAGCCAAATTGACCCCTTTTGGCCCCGCCCCTCAGGCCCCTGGGGGGTCCAGCCCCATCATTTGTACAATTTTCAGTTAGTAGCCCATAAGGATGCTACCAGTCAAATTTTGTTGAAATCCGACCAGCGGTTATGGAGAAGAAGTCGATTGTTGACGGACGGACGGACGGACGGACGGACGACGGACGACGGACGACGGACGACGGACGACGGACGCCGGACGCCACGGTATGGCATAAGCTCACCTTGGTCCTTCGGACCAGGTGAGCTAAAAATACAGTGTCAAACTACCAGATGCAATGTATCCATTATTATTTTTATTTTGTACTATTTGAAATATTAGCCATCTCATGATGTTTATAGACGTTATATTCGCCTAACAGGTTCGTGATTGATATTGTATAACAAACTATTAAACATCATGTATTATTATATTATACCATGAAAATACATGTACCATTCACATATAATTGCATGTCTACTCGCAACCGTTATATGAACTGCATATATACGTACATGTACATATACTTTCCCAAATTGGGCCCCGGCTAGTATATTCCCCTTCCTCCCACGATCTAGAATAGGGATCGGCCAGACCCCCCAGAGTCTGAGATGACCGCAGAACTAGGTTAACCCCTGGCCAGAATCAAAGATGGAGGCACACGAAAGCGATTGTAGCAAAGCAAAACGGAAACGCAGAGGACCATACAGAAAATACGACGATGTGAATGTAAACACAAAAACATTGATTGCTGACGATACACCTCTTCGTCACCTCGACACCCATTTAGAATTTGTTTCCACCCCTATTTCTAATAACAGAAATATTTCGGTTAATGATGATTCAACCTCGATCATATCAGTCGAACAAGATACATCCACTATTTCACGTAGGTCAACGGAAGGTTTTCTGGGAACGGAAATAGAAGATACAACAAGTGCATCACAGGTAAACACGGTAATTATGATTTTTTTTTACTTATTGTAATGCGGCGAATCCTAAAACTATGACTTATTGTAATGCGGCGAATCCTAACACTAGATTTTTACTATCTAGAATCTTTGGCATATATTTTGTATAATCGTTGTTAAACCTTCAAAGTTTTTAAATGAATCTTTGACTTGTCAGCGATATACACTTGATTATTTTCGGAGGTGTGTGTGTTTAGAATAATGTTAATGTGGTGTTTTTTTCGTGTGTCTTCCGTGAAACATGGGTGATTTTTGTCATATCACAGTGTGAAAAATATCGGTAACCGTTGTTCCGGAGTATTTCTTATATATCTTTATGTTCATAATATGAATAATCGTGTTTAATGAAAACAATATATTCAGAGAATTATACGATTTAAATTTCTGACGTAGCATGATTCTAATTAAAGATAAAAAAAAAATCGTTGAATCCGTATAAAAAAATCCGCCTTCGTTCCAAATATTGCACAATACATCACATCATTGTCACTGAAACGCTTAGTATACTTCCGATCAATCTAGTCAAGCGTTTTGATAACCTGTGTGCAAATGTGATAGAAGACAGCGGAAAGATTGAATGCTTTTTCGGATATCAGTTTGACGGTAATTGAACATTCATAAAACATATCTGTATTTCAATATAGGTATATTGTAATATAGGAGAATTCTCCAAATTATCATCGATGATATTTAAAACTAAAACAGCAGAAAAGAGTTCGAGATCATCACTGGCGTACAGTGCAGGCCGGTAATTCTGCGCACCTAAGACTTTCGTTGTTGTTTCTATCATTTTATTTTCGCGCAAAATTTAACAAAATGCACATCAATAGAAAGGCTGAAGTTTTATATTTTGAAACATTAGAAAAGAAATGAAATATTTATCAAAATATTGGAGGTGCAAGGCGTAAAATGTGGCTACCCCCACGTCTCTGCGGATATTGACATGTTCGGTAAGACTAGCTTGTGAAAATGTATTATAGTTTCTTCAAACAATGTCTAGTGTACTCATAACACTTACTATGAACTTCCGGTTGCTTAAAATGATATATACAGTCATTTCGTTATAGTTGAAATCCTTTACCATTGATAGTGGATCAATGAATTATTTATATTATTTCATTTCTATTGACAGTACGAAAATGAGGATGAAGATACAGAGGAAACTTCATCTCATCAACAGCAGCACTACCAATTTGACGCAGTACAATCCGAGTTCAATGAGTTGACAACAAGTGATCCTGTTCTTGACGATATTTATGAAAGACTGTTTGAAACCAAGGTGATGGATGAACCGCCGATGGCATTATTTGAAGAAGAATATGACTTACAAAACAATGCAACTGATAATGAAGAAGACTCTGATAAATTACCACTATACGCAGGCGCTCATATTAGTGTAGGTGCTGCTATGCTACTTCTAGCTCTTTTCACTACTAGCTGTAATATGTCCGCAGACAAAATTGAGTTGTTATTAAACATCATTGGATACTTACTTCCAGCTGGGCATATACTCTGCGAGAAATATCATGAATTCAAAAACTTTTTTAAACGGCTGAGGAATCCGATTGTAAAACATTACTACTGCCATAACTGTCTTGGAGGATTATTGAATGAGCATATAAAACAGTGTCCATATACTTTTTGCTTGAAACCAATCTTAAAGGCCTCTTATTTTTTGGAAATACCCCTTCAGGATCAAGTCAAGAATTTGTTTGCACAAAAAGGATTCCACAAATCTCTACAACATAGATTTAAAAGAACTGTTGATAGTGGAAAGTATGAGGATATTTATGATGGCAAAGTTTATTCAATCACAATTTAAAGATAATGGCATCTTAAGTTCTATAAATAACATTTCTTTCACCTTGAATACTGATGGTGCACCAGTCTTTAAAAGTAGCAAAATATCAATATGGCCAGTGTACTTGATTATTAATGAACTGCCGTACAAACAGAGGATGAAACGGGAAAACATGATTTTGGCAAGTTTGTGGTTTGATAACCAAAAGCCACCCATGGCTACTTATCTCAAACCCCTTCAAAAGTCAATGGAAATTTTATATAAAGGATTCAAGTGTAAATTCTGCCGATGCTGGATCTTTCTTGTGCAAAGGAATTCTTTTGTGTTGTACAGCTGATTTGCCTGCCAGAAGCATGCTTTGTAACCACATACAATACAATGGAGCATATTCTTGTTGGAAATGTGAAGATGAAGGCATTACAGACCACATCAGGGAAAGGGCATGCACGTGTATACCCTTTCAATGAGGATTCTCCTACAGGGACAAAACGAACTATGGTAAGGTGTTTTCTTGAGAATGCAAGGAGTGCCACATTAAAACAGACAAATGGGAGTTAAAAATACACTACCAAAGGAATAAAGGGACCATCATGGCTGATTTTCTTTCCAAAGTTCAATATTGTAGATGGAGTTGCTATAGATTACATGCATGGTGTATTGTTAGGAGTACAAAAACAACTACTTGAACTTTGGTTTTCTTAGAAAATATGCAAGTAAGCCGTACAGCTATCGTAATCGGTTTTAGTGAGGTTGACAAACGACTATCGAACAAATCACCAAACACTGGACCATAACCCGACTAGCCAAGGTCAATTGAAAATGACCTTCAACACTGGAAAGCAACAGAATATTGTGCATCTTTTGTTGTTTCAAATTGGAGCAACAGTGTTAAATGGTATTTTAGTATTTTTTAACCAATTCTCTCACTTTTGGTTTTTCTATCTGTGGTGGAATCTATGCACATTCTTTTGAAATATAGATCGCAGTGAAGAAGAAGTCACCAGGGCAGATGTAACATGTAGATTATGTTCTGCAAACATATGTGAGAAAGCTGTAACTTCAACAGCATGATGAGATTAAAGTGTCGCACCCATGCGCTTCCTACATCTAGCAGACTAGGACCTCTGTATAGCACATAGCTGTTTCCTCTTTTTCAAGATAAAAATGGAGTATGTTTACTCGTGGCGCATATGGAATCAAAGGAAACCCCAAAGGTGTGTGACAATAAGATCCTGTACATGGATAGAATGCATTTTCAGATCAGAAGGCCTCACCCAGAACTTGTACAGAAGTTTTTTTAAAACTACAGAATGACACGACCAGTGAGACCAATATTATGGTAACATCTGTAGCCATGCAAGTGTGAATACACCACACCTGCTGGAAGCAGAAAAATATAAACTGGGAGATGGCATATACAGAGCCCTGAGTGGTATTAGTAACGCCGGTAGTTTAATAATCTGGTGAAAGAAAAAAACAGCTCTGCAAAATCGAGTGTGGGACGAAGTGATCCTGGAGCAGATAGATTACCCCAGAAGCTATCTCCACTGGTTTTTTGTTTATCAGCACGATTTCATATTATTGGTCATGGCAATACACATCGTGATGCACCAAGCGTGACAATTCAACAATTGTCTATGCTAGTACTGAAGATGCACAGCATTCCTTCGGACATGTGAATTTTTTTTGTTCAGATATCAGACAATAATCACAGAGGACAGTTGCACCCAGACCATAGCTTAGTCCCGTTAGCAAACTAAAAATGTTCTTGTTATAACAGAAAACAAAAACATTTTAGCAGTCCAGAGGACTGATGAAAATTGAAGCTGTGCCATTGTCGTGTATAAAAGCAAGTTGTAATGGTTGTGTCTGTGTCTGATCCTGAGTTGACTTACATTTGTCAATTTCCAAACAAACTGGAGTCTGATTAGGTAACACATATGGTGCCTATGAAAAAGTGTTATTAATTGATTTAGCATTTAGGTTCTTGTTCTTTTTGTGATATTATAGGATTAACAGACAGCTCTTTAATAGCATCTTTAACTGAAAATCACTGAACATTAAATATGCCAACTAATTTAAATTCTTCTCAAAATTTGTGATTTCTTATCATTCTTCCCCTATGCGACTCAAAAATCTTGCAAATTTATTAACTTAACGGAAAGATGCTCCAAACCGTCGACAGCAAATTGCATAAATTGAAAATCATGACAATATGAACAATCAGTTTTGGTATGCTGTTTGCTCGTGTAGGTAAATATGAGACTAGATTAACACAAATAAATATTATAAAAAAAATTTATTTTGGGCCATTATGTACATAATAATGCGCTAATCAGTTAACTTTAATTATTCTTGGATATAATAGTGACAAACAGAAATTTTTTCGGGATGCAAATTAATTATTTTTTATATTTTCTAACTTGAAGGTAAATAATTAGCTAAAAAAACTTTTTCAAGTGTCGGTAGATTATATAATAAATGTGTCAGTAAAGTAAGTAAATTTTGTAATCTAAAGAAAAATACTAAATCTTACTGTTCCTGAGTTTTTGATTAGGGAAAACATGAGGCCCATGGTCCCTTATTTAACGGTACCCAATCTGACAATGTAGTGACAGATACAACAAGAGTTTGTATAAAAAGATTATATAGACGGCCTGATGTGCGAACCTCTGTGGACCTTTAATGAATTTCTAAGGTGAAATCCAATTGATACAAATCTATAGTATCCCTTCAACCCTAGCATGCTACCGTAGATGCATGGCCACATGCAATTGCAACCCAAACAATGTACCGCTGGGGGCCTTCTGGATCTATGAGATAGAAGACATTAAAGAGGAAATATTTAATGTTCTATTTGTCCCCATCCCGAAACAAAGGGACCCTTAAATAGAAGATCAAGTGACATTCATGTAAGAAAATCAACTTGATAGCCCTTACATCCAAGCATTCTGACAATGCCCATAAGATACTCAAAACCCATAGTCATTCTAGTCTGAGTTCTTGATAACGCACGTCCCAATAAAAGAATTAAACTAATTGACCCCATGTGGGACCCTGTGAATGAAAGTTCCAAGTTCAAATTTATTTTGATCTAAACTTGGTAGCCCTTCATGGCCTAGCATTGCTACAGGCCTCAATAATCAGTGGAACCCGTGGACCATCTGGTACATAAGAAGTAAGGTACATTTAAAGAGATTTTAGCCCTAATTTTGACCCCTGTGGACCAAGATTGAATGAGAAGAACAATATTGTCATGTCATTTGGACAAAACATGGTTAGCCCCTATTAATCCCCAGCACAGGGTCCCAGCAGGTCCGTAATATCATTTCTCGTAGGCCTTCGTTAGTTATTCACGAAAGAATTTGTTTAAATGATTTTAGCCTATTTGACCCCTGTGAAACCTTGAATGAAGGTCAAGGTCATTTATTTGAACAAACTTGGTAGCCCATTCATCCCAGCATCCTACAGGCCAAATATCAGTACCCTGGGCATTCTGGTTCTTGAGAAGGAAGTCATTTAAATATTTTAGGCCTTTTTGAACCCCCCCGTGGACCTTGAATGAAGGTTAAGGTCATTCATTTGAACAAACTTGGTAGCACCCTTCATCCAAGCATGTCACATGCTCAATATCAGTACCCTGGGCCTTCTGGTTTTTGAGAAGAAGTCGTTTAAAGATTTTAGCCTATTTGAACCGACTCATCTTGACCTTGAATGAAGGTCCAAGGTCATTTATTTTGAACAAACTTGGGTAGTACTCCTTCATCCCCGACAATGCCACAGGCCTAATATCAGGTCTCTAGGCCTCTTAGTTATTCACAAGAAGTATGTGTTTTAAAGGATTAGAAGCCTAAATGATCCCGTCAGTGACCTATGAATGAAGGTTAAGGTCATTCCATTTGAACAAACGATTGGTAGCCCATCATCACACACAGCATTCCTACAGGGCAAATATCAGTACCCTGGGCCTTCTGGTTCATATGAGAAGAAGTTGTTTAAAGAATTTTAGGTGCCTTTTTGACCCCTGTTGACCTTGAATGAAGGTCAAGGTCATTTATTTGAACAGAACATGGTTGCCCTTGCATTTATCCCACGCATCCAAGTCCAACAGGAGGCAAATAACAAGTACCACCCAGGGACCGTAACTGTTTCTTGAGTAGAAGTTAGATTAAAAAAGATTATTATTGGCCCTAGATTTGACCCCTCGTTTAGACCATGAAGGTAAAGGTCAAGGGTCAATTATTAGAACAGAACTAGTGAATCACCTTCAATGGCCCGACATGCCACAAGCCAAATATCATGTTCCGTAGTGCCACTAAGTATTATTATTCCACAAGACTTATGTTTTTTAAGGCTTTTAAGGCCTATTTGAACTCCACGAGACCTTTAATGAAGGTCAAAGGTCATTTAAACGAACAATACTTGAGGTAGCCCACCAACATTCCCAGCATCCTACAATCCTACAGGAGCAAAAATAAGTACACTGGGCCATCTGGGTTCTTGAATAGAAGTTTGTAAAAAATAAATTTTTAGCCTTTTTAGTGACACCGCCCTGTTACTCATGAAAGACAGGTTCAAAGGTCATTCGATTTGAACAAACTTGGTAAGCCCTCCATCCCCCAGCAACCCTACAACGCCAAAAATGAGATACCCTGGCCACCCAGGGCCTTCTCTGGTTTCTTGAGAAGAAGACGTGTGTTGAATAAAAAGATATAACGCATACCTGCGGCTCAACGTCGCGTCGGCGGTAGAAGACGGCGCACAGGACGCACACGGCCACGGCTTCATACCTGCTCAGCAGGTGCACGACGACGAACGGTGTCAAATGATGAACAATAGGTCATATACCCTGACCCTTACGGGTCATAATGAAACCTAAAAATAACCAATTGTCCAGTGGAGGAATCATCTTTAAGTTTATATATTAGTAATCAATTCAATCTTTTTCAAAGCCCAGTATCAGGGCAATTAACTTTTAAATGACAAAATCAAAGTCATTTATTAACAGAAGATGGAAGCAACAGAGTGTGCATTAACTTATAAACACAATGTATTGTAAATGATTGCTACCATAGTCTGAAAAAAAAATGCCTAAGTACTAAATATTTATTCTAAAAAATGACAAAGTCCAAAATTCCAGCTATTTGAAAAATAACAAAGTCCAAAATTCCGCTAATTGAAAATAACAAAGTCCAAAATCCGCTAACTGAAAAATGACAGAGATCAAAAATCCGCCTGAATTCCGTCAATTAGAAAATGGCAAAGATGAAAGTTAATTACGCCTTTGAGTTCAAATCCGTCTTTGTCCGCTTAAATAAACCCGGAATATAAGATGGATTCAGGTAAAGCATTTAGGGCGGAATTTTTGAAATATTCCGTGTCCGTCTAAGGTCCGTGTTTCTTTCCTGGTTTATAGCAGGATTTCCACCCTGATTCAGGTTTGGTTTCCTGGTTATGTCTGGGTGGAATCCTGTTAACAGTTTCGTACAGGAAAGGATATACGCTTAAACCTGCGCCAAAGTGTGACCATCTCTGTATAAAGGATGTACAGAAAACCTGCCAAAGTGACCACCTCTGTATCAAAGGATGTACATGTAAAACCTGCCAAAGTGACCATCTCTGTATAAAGGATGTACAGTAAAACCTGCCAAAGTGACCACCCTCTGTATTAAAGAATGTACAGTAAAAACCTGCCAAAGTGACCACTATCTGTATAAAGGATGTACAGAAAACCTGCCAAAGTGACCACCTCCTGTGTATAAATGATATACAAAGAAAACCTGCCAAAGTGACCACCTCTGTATAAACAATGTACAATAAGACCTCTCAAAAGTGACCATCCTCTGTAAATGAAGGATGTACACGTAAAAGAACCTGCCAAAGTGACCACCTCTGTATACAATATATCAGTAAAAGCGTATGTTCTTTATAGATACGTTTTTACAGTATGCATGAATGTTATTTATTGGAGCAAATATGGCAATTGTTTTAGATCAACTTCTTAAGGTTATTAAAAAAACATGTTCCTGGGTTCACATGAGCCACAAATCGAAGATTTCCAGATACATTAATCCATTTAAATACATTGTAGCACATCTGGCCGACAATTTTGTATATACAATAGACCAGACTACTCAGTAGAGAATGATGAACACCTCTTGTATCGATGAAAGTATCTGTGTCAATAAAATTCAATTTTTAGAATTAATTGTTGAACTATTAACATTACAGAAAATAAAGGTTTAAAAAAAAAAATCAAGGTATAAATAAAAAAACCCCTGTAAGAAACCAGCGAAGGCTTTTAGCCTTAATAGGGTGGTGTTATTTTTGAGATGTTTCTGAGTACTGTTATCAATGAGTAAAGTTAAACAAACAGGCAAACAGTCCCTGAGGAGACGTGAAACCAGCCAACAAGCAATCAAAATCGGTACAGACACCAAAACCATTTCACAGCAAAATTCATCAAAACGACCAAATACATATATTACCATGTGAAATCGGCAGGTACAATGAATGTACTAATATGCCATGTAGCTATAAACAGAAAAATACAAAACTTCAATTTTGAAACAGAACCAGAATCCCCCTCATCATTTCAATACTTAATAATATTTATCTTGCACACTTGTTCAGACTTCACGAGGAAAGTTTTTTAACAGAGATAGTTAATTAAACTGAACTTTCCCCAGAAATAGAAGTATTCAATTTCCAAATGTCTGTACAAGAACTCGTTTTAGGAAATGCAAACTTGCTCGTAGAAGGAAATTAAAGACAAAGGAAGTGAATAATAAGGAATATAATAACTATGAAACTTACTGGAATGACCAAAGTCATAATCAAAATAAATGTCACAGAAAAAACCTTCATTTGCTACAGCAACATTCCAACTTAAACTCAAAAATGTGACTATTTCTTTCATTAACTGCTTGTTTCTTTTTTATTATTAAGGCAACAAAAAATATAATTAGATTCTCATATGTTGAATATCAACTTGTAAACCATGCAGGTTTTAATATTTATTATGGTTTGCTTGTGCATCAGAACAGGAGTAACCACGAATTTGATAAATGTAGTGAAAAACCTTTAAACTCATGAGCAAGTGATATTTGTTTATTTCTGATTTCCTGAAAGCACAATATACATTCATATACTTTTAGAAATTCTTATTCCCTGATTTTTAAATACCTCTTGGTTTGGATAGGTCTGGTAAAGTCCAATTAATAAAAAAAAGAAAAAATTTTAGTATGTCAGAAAACAAAAGGTCAATGGGGCATCTGACCAAGACTGACTATTAAAAGTGGCACAGAAGTAGTGGCTAACAATTAAGGCAATACAAGAATATCTAGAGTTGATGCTGTAAGTTTCCAATATATTGGATAACTTCGACTGTAAAAGTAGGTCAAGGTCATTCAACTTGGAAGCCCTTCATCATAGTATAATACAGGCCAAATATTTGAGTTCTTAGAACCTATTCGGTAATCACCATTCTGTTACTGAATTCAATTGAATGAAAAGATTATGGACACTTACATCATTGGTGATCATCCTGACCTGAAATTACTCTTTTAGAATAAAAAAAATTTGCAATTGTCAGCGGCAGGTAACTTTAAATTTTACCTGTGTCATGCTTTTCTATGGAGAATTTCTCTGTAAACCAAGTTATAGATTAGACTACCGTATTCGACCAAATATGCGCCCAGGGTGTTTAAACAAGAGATCCCAGAGGGATCTTGGCGCCCACCAAAGAATGATCTATAATATATATCTGACAAAGGAAAGATGGATCTTTTCTCTACTTTTTAAACTTTTTCAAACATACTACATATAAAATTTGAGACAGATCGCTTCAGTACCTTTTTGAGAAATAGCGGTAACAAACTTCAACTATCAAAATCCAAGATGACTCCTTGGCGGCCATCTTGTTGATCAATCGGTCCCAAATCACAATATGCACAACTAGGGCCCTAGGGGAACCTACATGTGAAATTTGAGAAAGATCCATTCAATACTTTCTGAGAAATAGCGATAACAAACTTTGAATATAACAAGAGGCCCATGGGCCTTAACGGTCATCTGACTATTAGTACAATACAACATAGTTGTTTAATAAGATTTTAGCTATATTTGACCTCCTGTGACCATTGATTGAAGGTCAAGGTAATTCATTTTGAAACAAACATGGTACCCAGTCTCATTGCCCAGGCATGCAAACCGGGAGAGCATACCAGCAGGCCACATGCTCAAATAATCAAGTACCTGGGGCGGCCTTCTGGTTCTTCGAGAAGAAGTCATTTAAAAAGATTTTAGGTCTACTATTTGGCCTCCCGTGACCCCTATAAATTAAGATCAAGGTCAATCATTTTAAAAAAACTTGATTATGCCCCTCTCATCCAATCAATCTACATGCCCAAGTATCAGTTACTCCTTGGCCGTTCTAGTTCTTGAGAAGAAGTCATTAAAAATATTTTACGCCTATTTGACCCCCTGTGACTTGAATTGAAGGGTCAAGGTCACTTTTTTGAACAAAGCTTGAGTAGCCCTTCATATTAGCATGCTACATTGCCCAAATTATCAGAAACCTGGGCCGTTCTTCTGGTGTCTTAAGAAAGAAGTCCAATTTTAAGATTTTAGCCTATTTGACCGCGCCCCTTTGACCTTGTAATGAAGATCAGGTCATTCATTTGAACAAACTTGGTTAGCCCCTATAAATCGCCAGCATCTGCCACAGGCCTAATATCAGAGTCTCTATCTAGGCCTCTTTAGTTTTATTCACAAGAATTTGTATAAAAATGATTTTTAGCCGATTTGACCCATGTTACCTTGAGATGAAGGTCAAGGTCATCGTTATTTGAAACATACTTTGGTTAAGCCCTTCATGCTATCCCCAGCAACCTACACGGCAAATATCAGTACTCCCCTGGGCATTCCTGGTTTCTTGAGAAGAAAGTCATTTAAATATTTTAACGCCTTTTTTGACCCCGTCGACCTTGAATGAAGGTTAAAGGTCATTCTTTTGAAACAAACTTGGTAGCCCTTCATCCAAGCATGTCCACAAGGGTCACAGGCCCAATATCAGTACCCCTGGGCCTTCTGATTTTTGAGAAGAAGTGTGTTTTAAAGATTTTAGCCTATTTGACCCTCGTGACCCTTGAATGAAGGTCAAGGTCATTTTATTTGGACAAACTTGGTAGCCCTTCATGTCCCCAGCATGCGCACAGGCCTAATATCAGGTCTCTAGGCCTCTTAGTTATTCACAAGAAGTTGTTTAAAGGATTTTAGGCCTATTTGACCCCTGTGACCTTGAATGAAGGTCAAGGTCATTTATTTGAACAAACTTGGTAGCCCTTCATCCCAGCATCCTACAGGCCAAATATCAGTACCCTGGGCATTCTGGTTCTTGAGAAGAAGTTGTTTAAAGATTTTAGCCTTTTTGACCCTCGTGACTTTGAATGAAGGTCAAGGTCATTTATTTGAACAAACTTGGTAGCCCTTCATCCCAGCATGCCACAGGCCTAATATCAGGTCTCTAGGCCTCTTAGTTATTCACAAGAAGTTGTTTAAAGGATTTTAGCCTATTTGACCCCTGTGACCTTGAATGAAGGTCAAGGTCATTTATTTGAACAAACTTGGTAGCCCTTCATCCCAGCATCCTACAGGGCAAATATCAGTACCCTGGGCCTTCTGGTTCTTGAGAAGAAGTTGTTTAAAGATTTTAGCCTTTTTGACCCCTGTGACCTTGAATGAAGGTCAAGGTCATTCATTTGAACAAACTTGGTAGCCCTCCATCCCAGCAACCTACAGGCCAAATATGAGTACCCTGGGCCTTCCGGTTATTGAGAAGAAGTCGTTTGAATAAAAAGTTTACGCACGGCGCACGGCGCACGGACGGCGCACGGCGGACGGCGGACGGCGCACGGCGCACGGCGCACGACGACGGACGGTGCATGATGACAATAGGTCATCCTGACCCTTCGGGTCAGATGACCTAAAAATCCAAGATGGCTGCCTGGCAGCAATTTTGTTGACCGATCGGTCCCAAATCACAATATGCACAACTAGGGCCCTAGGGGAACCTACATATGAATTTTGAGACAGATCCCTTCAGTACTTTCTGAGAAATAGCGATAACAAACTTTGAATAACACAAGAGATCCCAGAGGGATCTTGGCGCCCACCAAAGAAAGATCTATGTCTGACAATGGAAAGAGGGATCTTTTCCCTGCTTTTCAAACTTTTTCAAACACATGACATATAAAATTTGAGACAGATCGCTATAGTACTTTCTAAGAAATAGTGGTAACAAACTTCAACAATGAAATCTAAGATGGCGGCCGGTTGGCCATCTTGTTTACCGATCAGTCCCGAAAGGCATTATGCATCAGTCCTAAAAGGTACTATGCACAACTAGGGTACAAGGGGAACCTACACATAAAATTTGAGAAAGATCCCTTCAGTACTTTCTGAGAAATAGCGGTAACAAACTTTAACAATCAAAATCCAATATGGCCGTCGGTCGGCCATCTTGTTTACCGATCGGTCCCAATTAACAATATGCACAACAAGGGTCCTTGGGGAACCTTCATATGAAATTTGTAAACGATACCTACAGTACTTTTTGAGAAATAGCGGTAACAAACTTTAACTATCAAAATCCAAGCCATCTTGTTGACTGATCGGTCCCAAAATGCAATATGCACAACTAGGGCCCTAGGGGAACCTATATATGAAATTTGAGAAAGATCCCTTCAGCACTTTTTGAGAAATAGCGGTAACAAACTTTAACTATCAAAATCCAAGATGGCCACCTGTCGGTCATCTTGTTGACCGATCGGTCCCAAAATGCAATATGCACAACAAGGGTCCTAGGGGAACCTACATATGAAATTTGAGAAAGATCCCTTCAGTACTTTCTGAGAAATAGCGGTAAACAAACTTTAACTATCAAAAATCCAAGATGGCCGCCTGTCGGCCATGCTTGTTGACCGATCGGTCCCAAAATGCAATATGCACAACTAGGGCCCTAGGGGAACCTATATATGAAATTTGAGAAAGATCCCTGCAGTACTTTTTGAGAAATAGCTGTAACAAACTTTAATATCAAAATCCAAGATGGCTTGCCTGTCGGCCATCTTGTTGACCCGATCAGTCCCAAAATGCAATATGCACAACTAGAGTCCCTATGGGAACCTACATATGAAATTTGAGAAAGAGAAGAAAGATCCCTTCAGCACTTTCTGAGAATTAGCGGGTAACAAGAATTGTTAATGGACGCGACGGACGGAAGGACGGACGGACGGATAGGACGACAACGGACGAAAGGCGATTTGAATAGCCCACCATCTGATGATGGTGGGCTAAAAATCCAAAAGAGGGCTGCCTGGCTGCCATCTTGTTAACACGATCGGTCCCAAAATGCACAATATGCACAACTAGGTCCCCTAGGGGAACCTACATATAAAATTTGAGACAGATCCCTTCATTACTATCTGAGAAATAGCGATAACAAACTTTAACTATCGAAATCCAAGATGGCGGCCTGGCGGCCCATCTTGTTTTTCCTATCAGCCCTCAAAAACTGTGTATGGCAACAAAGTAGAACAAAATCCCTTCAGTAGTTCTCAAGAAATATCGATAATAAACTTCAACTCGACTCCAAAAATCAAAGATGGCTGCCTAGCGGCCATTTGTTTTTGCCACTTTTGTTTTATTTCTCCGATCAGCCTCAAAAATCCTGTATGGCAACAACTAGGGACCAAAGGGTACCCTCCATGTGAAGTTTGAACAAAATCCCTTCAGTAGTTCTCAAGAAATATCGGATAACAAACTTCAACTGCCAAAATCAAAGATGGAATGCCTGGCGGCCAACTTGTTTTTTCCGAGCGCCCCTCAAAATCTGTTATAGCACAACTAGGGACCAAGGTTAACCTCCATGTGAAGTTTGAACAAAATACCTTCAGTAGTTTCTCAAGAAAAGAAATATTGATAACAACCCCCCCCTTCAACTGCCAAAATCAAAGATGGCTGCCTGGCGGCCATCTTGTTTTTCTGAACAGCGATCAGCCTCAAAATCTGTATGGCACAACTAGGGACCAAGGGTAACCAGACCCTCCATGTGAAGTTTGGAACAAATCCCTTCAGTAGTTCTCAAGAAATATGGACGTTATAACAAACTTCAACTGCCAGAATCAAAGATGGCTGCCCTGGCGGCCATCTTGTTTATTTTTTTTCCAATCAGCCTCAAAATCTGTTTTTAAGAAAAAGTTTGGGGGGATAACAAGCATTGTTTACCGGAAACGGACGAACGGACCCACGGACACGGACGCAGGGCTAGATTTGAAATTGAAAAAATGAAAATGATCACAAATAATAATGAAGATTGATTGCACAACCTAGAACAGTTTTGTGTAGTTTTTGTTTTTAACTAATACCACAGTGCAATTGAGAAATAGAGGGGCCATGCCGGAAAGGGAGGGACGGAGTTTTGCTTATAGGGAACTGCGCTTCGGCGCGCTTATTTGGATTTGAATATTGTATCTCGGCATTCATTTCGTGAGTTCGCAGCGTCCTTTATTACGGAAGGGCTGTATAGCCCCATCATATCATTTTGTGGCCTTACCAAATCATGTACTTTTTTATGTTATGACAATGTACAAATCATTTATATGTCGGGCCAATTTTGAAAATAACCCCAAGTAATGGCAGACATAGCTAGAACCCAGCTATATAACAATTACTAAATGTTTAGAATGGGCATTCAGTATTATCACATGAAAATATAGGTGCTTAGAACAAAAATGATGGATTACTTCTCATATAAATATATTATTTGTGATGATGTTTTATGGCGGGCCCTAGGTACACTTCTGAAAAATGGCTTTTTTGTGTCATCGGCCCTTCTAGAAAGAAGATCCAATTGGAGTGGGTCTGCTTGGGGTTGGTCTCTATCTCAAATATACCCTTATGTTATTAGGTTAACTAGTAATCGGTTGTAACATACAGACAACAAAGATTTTTAACGTATTAAGATTATCAATTCCTTGGTGAGTTTAATAATGTTAAAACTAAATTAACTTGTACTTGTTGCCGTGGATATTCCTGAGTTGTCAGTGTAACTTCAAATAAATACCTATAAGTCTTACCTTACGGACCAATTATTATCGTTCTATTACTAATACTTATACAGCTAGTTGTAAGTTTTTTCGTACGAATGTTTTCTCGATGACCCTAATCCCTTTGGTACACGCCTAGGTTATCTACCACCCTGTGCCTCCCCTACCCATGCCCGGACAGGCTCGGAGAATAATCCTATGGAATATTCAGCGACGTGTCCAGAGGACAGCGTAGGAACATATGACCAATACTGGCTCTGGACCACCTGATATTTACCTGAGATTCTGCCACGAGGAAGATCAACCTCCAAAGCCCAGAATCTCAAAAACAAATCAAATTTTACAGCTTGGAAACGCCTTCTAACTCTATTTTCCTCTTGATAAGGAACGAAAAATGTGGCGCAATCTGAACAAAAAGTTCAAAACCATTTCATATTGTCATTAAATCGGGGGGAAGGAGAGGAGGGGTCCTTAAGAATTGTCAATCGGAGAAGATGGAATTAAACTTGGTTTTCCCTGCTCCCATCTTCGTCACAGAGGTTCGTATTTCATACAATCTAAAGGTACAGATGAGACACACAGACAATTTAATTGGGAGTCACAATATCAAAGTCATCACCATAAGAATTATCTACCAAGAAAACATGCTAAGTGTAACAATTTATGTCAGCAATTGTGATGACACACTGGTCAAATACAATCAAAACCCGATCTATTGACAAGATATCAGTATGTTAATTGGACAATCATTTGTTAGTTTTCACTTTTTTGATGAATCAGAAAAGCTGTATATGTTAAATTTCACAACATTATTGGTTTAATTTCAACATTTTAGTTTTACGCATTAGTACCAAACCCAACCCCCATTACCCCCCCCCCCAACCCCCCACCATAACCAACCTCCTTGATTATGACTAAATGCTCCTAACTATGTTTAGAAGAAATCATTACATAATCTGTTCTTCCTTATCCAACAAAGGGCTTAACTCTTTCACCCCTATGTAACATTATTAGACTCTACCATGCATTGGTCTGAATGAGTCCATTATAGTCTACAGTGGTGAAAGGCTTAAAAATATTTCTGTAGGCTCAGTTTTGACACCAAGACAGAAAATTACCTATTGCAATACTTACTGCATTTTCAAAGCAACCATATCAATTGATTGAATACATGACATTCACCTACATACAATACTATTTCAAATGATTGATAGAAAAGCTTTTAGAAATTCACTTAAAATGTATCATTGGCTGTCTTGATTCTTTAATTGTATTGTGTCCAGTTCAGCTTCAGAGCAATTTAATTTCCATCCATCTTGGAAATGTCGCTCCTCTTAATTCCCTAATACCAGATTGGTATCCCCTATACTATCCTCAGAGTTTAAGCGGTTTGTCTTGATGTAGTTTAAATACAGCAGACGGCCATCATGCAGATGTTATGTGTAGCCAAGAGTGGCTAATGACATCGTTTTTTTAAGATTCAACAGTTTTCCATTTGTTTGAAAAGTAATACTTTATATACCCAAATCAAATGGACAATCAAAACCAGTATTTACAGATTAAATCCAAACAAAAGCCCTACATCAACTTTCCGTCATATTGCTTATAAATAACTCCTGTTCCAGATTAAAATTCTCCATATTTGTTTTTTCATCATAGTTGCTGCCATTGTTGTAGAAAAAGTTTTCGTAGCATAAATATTAATCAAACTTTTTCAAAATTTATTTTCTAATTTCCTCATGTAGATAATTATTTTCTTTGTGTCAATAACAGTAAATAATTCTGCAGCATAAGAGAATCTAGTCTTCGGTAAAAAAAACAGCTTTCATTCAACTGTAAGACTTGGTAAAATAATATCCATTATACTTAGTCTGACAAACAACATCGGAGACCTACGAAACATACATACAATGTTAAAAGATCATTCAATGTCACGTTATACAAAATCTGTATGGAACATTGAAGGGGG